>NW_020664471.1:13189758-13236416 GCF_002925995.2 Terrapene triunguis
ATATTGGTCCCTTCTGACCTTAAAGTCTATGAGTCTATGAGTCTATGTGCAGTGGCTGTCAAGAAAGCAAACAGAATGTTTGGAATCATTAATAAAGAGATAGATAATGAGACAGAAAATATTATATTCCCGCTATATAAATCCATGGTATGCCCACATCTTGAATACTGCGTGCAGAGGTGGTCACCTCATCTCAAAAGAGATATATTGTACTTGGAAAAAGTTCAGAAAAGTGCAACAAAAATGATTAGGGGTATGGAACAGCTGCCATATAAGGAGAGATTAATAAGACTGGGACTTTTTAACTTGGAAAAGAGACGACTAAGGGGGGATATGATAGAGGTTTATAAAATCATGACTGCTGTGGAGAAAGTAAATAAGGAAGTGTTATTTGCTCCTCATAACACAAGAACTAGGGGTCACCAAATGAAATTAATAGGCAGCAGGTTTAAAACAAACAAAAGGAAGTATTTTTCCACACAACACAGTCAACCTGTGGAACTCCTTGCCAGAGGATGTTGTGAAGGCCACGACTATAACAGGGTTCAAAAAAAGAACTAGATAAATTCATGGAGGATAGGTCCATCAATGGCTTTTAGCCAGGATGGGCAGAGATGGTGTCCCTAGCCTCTGTTTGCCAGAAGCTGGGAATGGGTGACAAGGAATGGATCACTTGATGATTACCTATTCTGTTCATTCCCTCTGGGGCACCTGGCATTGGCCACTGTCAGAAGACAGGATACTGGGCTAGATGGACCTTTGGTCTGACCCAGAATGGCAGTTCTTATGTGAACTACCCCATCCATACTGTAAAATCCCTCTGACAAAGGAACATAACTGTATATTTTCTTATTGCTGTGTAACATTGGGTGTTTCTTTTGAACTCCCACCAGTTTTTTTTTTTTTTTTTAAACAGAAACCAATTTAAACAGAATCCCATGGAGGCCAAGTCTGGTCTCATTGGGATTTGGTTTCATTTTCATGAAATGCTGAACTAGGGGAAAAGACATTTTATTATTCTTCCAAATTTCTCCAGCTCTTTTGATAAAGGTAAAACCACTTTAATTAACATATACAGTAGTACAAATTAAAAAAAAGTTGAACAGGGCAATTTGCATTTTGACCCCTTTAAATTTATTGTTTGTACCCCTCAGTAGATCAGTAATAGCTCTGAAAGACTACTTCAGGCTTAAGGTTAGGTCTGTTTTTTACTTATGTTTTTGATTAAAGACCTATCCTTTGTCATATATGAGCATCAAATGTGTATAGCATCATGAAAACAACTCTTTCATGTACACACAAAGCAAAATCTACAACTGAGGTAAATCAAAAATGCTTCTTTGAATTCTACTCTGATTTACACCAGCTGAGGATTTGGACCTATATATTTATAATTAACAGCATCATACAAGTGTTTAGTTATGATTAAGAGTCAAAACACTAGAACTTAGGAAACCTGCTCATCTCTTACAAAATGGGTCATATTTCTTAGCTGGTATAAACTGCTGGAAAAAATGGAGAAACATCATAAAATGTGAATGAAAATAAACTATTTCTTGTGGATAGAATTATAGTTTGAAATGGGTATACTAATTCAGCCATACAATACATTTTCCCCCAATTTCATATTGTGGCTGAACAACAAGCAAAATAATGGATAGTCTTTCTGCACTAGGTGCAGGTGGAGCAAAACTTTCACTGTAGGAGCCTTGTAAATACCCAACAAATTGTTCATATATAAAGGCAGCAAACAGAGTTTTCTTCTAATTGGCAAGCTATTAGAGCTGCCACAAGAATGAACAACAGTCTTCATAAGTACAGTTACTAAATATTTACAAAAGTAATGATATTCTTTCCTAGTACTGCTTCACATCTTGGCATACTGCTCTGAGATCATAGGTACTTAAAAGAAGAGGAGGGGGGCAATTACTACACAAACAAAATAATTAGTGTCCATTCCACATCCAGTTCTCCATCTACTAAAATTATTGAAAGCCATAACAACTGAATCTGCTGATACTAGCCTCTAAAATAGCTGTTAAAGCACACCAAGATTTAACATATAATTGGCTGCTGCTGCAAGCTGTAGGATCTGTTCCAGGTCATCTCACACACAAAGTGTCCTTTGATGCCCCTCCTTACATTTCCTCTTAATCCTCCTCTGTTGTTTTAACCTTTAGACTGCATTATAATTCCATTGCTTTATTTTAGTTCTGCTTCATACAATGCAAAAGAAATGATGGCCCAGAAACTGTGTCAGTTACTAAGATGAACTTCCTCACTGATGAGCAAGCTGGAGAGTGATATGGCTGAATGCACTAATATTTTTCTGTTAGCTTTAGATCTTTGAAAGAGATTTTCTCATTCTGTTAAAGCTAAAATACTTATGGGTGTGCAAACCTAAAATTATTCAGGATAGTGAGGAGATGAAAACAATGCAGGCTTCAGGTCCAATCCCCTCACTGCTTGAAACTATGGAGGAATTCAGATCACTATTCAAACTTTGTGTCTTGGGCCTATTTCTGTTTCTGAGATTGGGTTTATTTTGGGTAAACATCTAAAAGATCAAATGCTTATCCAGACCTCTTCAGTGTTCAAAACTGAGCTAGAAATCTCATACGGATACATGTCTTTGTGAGATTTATGACACCTCAACATCTGGGACATGTCTGGAAAGTGGAAATATAAGAGCTTTATCAGAACATTTCAGAATCTCCCAAATTATTTTGATATTTAAAATAGTCAAATATTTGGTGAAGGAATAACTTATATGTGGAGTTCTATTCGTCCCACTTCACTCACCCATGAAAACAACAGTAGAGGGTAACAAGATCTGCAGCAGTTTCAGAATCTGAATATAAAGGGATGTTAATGTACAAAATCCTGTAGTAAATATACAGATTAACTGAACAACTACAACCTAAGGAACATTTTTCATTTTGGGAACAAAAAGGCAAGGACAGGTGGCTTTTTTAATGTAAGTTGATGATTAATGCAAAATGGTATGAGCTGTGAAACATGCTGATAGGCCACCGAACCTCCTACACATGTCTTCACGTGGGAGGTTGAGAAAGTGCAGTATCTGCCACGCAAAATAAACAGATAAAGTTTTCACCAGCAACTAGTTCTTCTTTTTTGTCTGACCCCATTTGTGATCACCTAGAGACAGAAGTGTTATGCCTGACTCCAAGACTGCCTCAAAACAGACAATCTTGAGAGAAATTAGGGCACCTGTGCTGTCATGGAAAGACAGCTAGATCATCTGCCATCTGTAAGTGTAAAGTGGATATCATTTTAAATCAAGATTAGTCCCAATTTACATCTATTCTATCTATTTTTTAATTTATGTCAATTTTCAGTGGATACGTCTATCATACTGTGGGTTTCATCTTTTATTACTTGCACAAGCAGGGCTAGATGGTTCCCTAGATCCACACATGAAAAGGAATATTTGTGTATGGTCCATTCCCAATTTATGCAGAAAAGGAAGAGAGGTATAAATGTTACCTTTGGGTGGGCTAGAGTTCACTTCATTGCCCTTCTCCAGTGCCTAATACCCCCCACCCCCAAATCCCATAGAAAAGCAGCTGGAGACCCAGAATTCAGTCTCTAAGGATTTTCAGCAAGGATTGCACAGAGTCAACCTCCCCACATTAAAGTCCCCAAAAGAACAAAAGGAAGTAATTCAATTAGTAACAACTTTTTAAAAATCTTATGATAAAGAAACAATAAATAATAACTTCCTTTACATAATGGGTATTTTATAATCCACATACATTATCTTCACAGTTATACATAAACATAAATGAAGAAAACAAATTAAATCTACAAAAGTCTGTCCCCACAGAAACACAGTGAGAAGAAACCCAAAAGCTTAGGCTGAATTCACCTGAGTCCGCACTGAATCTATACAGTCTACTGAGTCAAAAAGCAACATCTTCCCTCCACTGGCTTGTAGTAATCTTCAGTTAGAATCCATGCAGACTTTTCCTCGGCTGAAATCACTGTTTGCCAGTCCGCTGATTAATCTAGATACTTAACTGAGTGGTTGGTTAAAAAAATCCTGAGAATAGCAAAATAGAAATGACTCTTTCCCCATTACTACATTTAAAGAAAAGTTGGTGAATAATACTAGTTGAAACAATTAACTAAAACAGTTTGGCTAAAATTAACCAACATTCAACATATACAATTAAAATAAATTAATTTTCCCTCCCAATTTCTCTTCTCTATAATTAACACTGCCCATGTTGGAGGGTTAACAATATGACTAACCTACTGCAACATGCTTCAGAGTTAGGGACAACAACCTGCTTTCTACTCCTGGGCTCAGCTTCTCCCAACTCAGACGGGGCACATGGCCCCTCATAAAGCAGCTGGCCTGTGTGCTTGGAGTCTGACCCCAGCAACAGGGAACCTATTGGAGCATCTGCCTAGCAACAATGACCCAGATACAACTCACTCCTACTCTCCTAATAAGTCTCTTAAAGAGATATCTCCCTACTAGGCACATGAGTTACATAGTCCTCTTGAACAATGTCTCCCTTGTTTCTGGAACCATGGATGTTTCTCCACAGTTCAGGGAGAATGTGTGTGGAGATGGAGCTAGGGAAATGGAAGTGCTATGCGCATTATCCATCCTACACCTGTCCCATAGACAATCTAATAGAAAGGCATGGACAGAAAACCTGACTCTCTCTTGTGTTTGTGGACACCATTCATGCCATGGAATCACCATTTACATTTCCCAGGGGAAATGGCTGTTGAGAGAAGAGCTGTCAGCAGGACTTCACCAGAACCATGCTGACCGGTGAGTGGGAGAAAGTTACATGGGGCAGAGGAGTATTGAAAACGCTTCTGCCTGGAAGACTCTGGCCCCCATAGGATCCCCCAAGATATATAGATTCTGAGGACTGAACACACCATCTGTTTTTTAGTGGGCAAACCCTGACCTTTGATGGAATCTTCTGGAGAAAATTCTGTAAAGGGAACCCCAAGTAGTGTTGCTCCTTCCTTACCTTCTCTGCCAGGTTTTCTCATATCAAGGTACAATCTGGTTGCCATTAAAGTACTTGAGTATCCAGCTACTACAGTGAAGGGTGAATAAGAAAGGTATTAAGCACAATTGACATTTTAATTGTGTCTACATTTTCCAAGCGCTACCACCCAAAAGCGAGAGTTAATACACAGCAGTTTTTCCATATACTTAGAATAGGAAATATCTGCAGTGTCTCAGATACCATTGTGTGACAATTGTTCATAGCTGATGACTTTTTAAATGGTAAACTAATTGAGTGATCAAGACAGATCACACTCATAAATCTCTCATGTGTAAGTATATTTTACTTAAAATGCACATAGGGTAGTTTCCAAGGAACAATCTCTTGTGCTAGTTAGAACTTAAATGTTTAGGATCCCATTTTGTCTACTTGCTTGTTGTGGCTGTGTCTGATTTTCCCATTGGCCTTCAGAGTGTCTTGGTGGGTATGTGTGTTCTTTGTTTGGAATTCTGACTTTGCAAGGTTAAATAGAGTGTATATATATATATATTTCTTGAAGGGATATTAATTTTTAAAACAGTTCTTAAATACAGACATGGAGAAATGTCATAGTCACCTTTATTTTATTAACTTGGAAGGAACTCCCAGTATAGATACTACATCAGTGGTTGTTTAACTCCCAAGGAAAATGTACCAGTCAGCTTTACCATCTCACAAAGATTTGCCAATTCTGCGCAGAGAAATTACATTAAGGTATATACTTTTCAAAGTATATTTAATTTTGGTATTAAGCAGCCTTCAGAAATATTACTAGGTGGTTAGTTGGTCAGCATATGTAGAGAAGCATATTTTGTTTTGATACACATGGCTGAGTGAATAAATTACCTACATGTTTGTAATTTTATCTTATGTAGTTTTCTTGAGGGAGATGGGTGAATCCACTTAGCAGTCTAAATCATATTTTCTCTGGAAAATATTAATGAACATTAGGTTGTTGATTTTTAAATAATAACAGCAGAAGCACTAAACAGAATCAGTTAATCTCCCTGAGTAGATAAGATTCATCATGGTTATTCATTTGTGCCACATTCATGCCAGCCTCTGAAAATAAATCTAGAAGTCAACCACTGCTCAGCTGTGAGCATTAATTCATCTGATGCTCTCTGACAGGTGTTGCCAGCCTCACAACTTCAGCAGGTTCTGAAAGAAAAGAGGAGTTGGGGGAAGAATTATATCATGGTTGCTGGAGCTTGGAGGAACATCTGACTTTGCTTTGCAAAATTTCTTTCTGATGTTGACATTTTCATGGAGTTTCATGAACAATCTTGTGACATTCAGAATCTTGTGACATTCTGATGAGCTGAGTGAAATTTCTTTCCCTTACTTAAGCAGTAGCCTAAGACCTTTGTCTCTCTCTCTCCTGCCCCATACTGAAATTTGCAAAGCATCTGGTGAAATTGCTGCATCACACATAACCAAATCTGGACATGACACTTTTGGCAACTATTATAGATTCAGACTCTCTTTCCAGTGCAGGGGAACTTCATTAGCAGCTACACCAGAGAGCTGCTTCTGGCTTTGACCTGTCAATGTACTGAGTCCCAGCTGGAGCTGGTTACTGAATTATTGCACAGTTGGGACTGCACTACAGTATGACTGTGCAGTGCCAGATGCATGTGTGCAAACTGGGGATTTGTGCATATATAACACACTAGCACATGCCCACTGGGTGTTTTGAGCATGGTACTTGGGAATGTGGGAAAATACTTTATAAAAATACTTGTTTAAGAATACTGATCTGTATTCAAATAATATAATCAACAGCAGTAATGTAATCAACTCAGCAGTTTATAAAAGCAGCCTGGGTTAAGATATCTTCCCTCCACTTGATAGTTATCAGGTGTTGTATTTGCCTGTCAGCCGCAGCCATTAAAAACCTTGTAGCAACTTATTTCATTAGTAATTTTGAAATGTATATTGGAAATGGGGATAAAAGAATGGATTTAAGAGCTACGTGCAATGAAGTAGAGGCCACATGAACATTTTTTTACACTGGTTTTAAACTATGGCTGTAAAATGGGATTAGGAGTAAATTTGAGAGCTGCCAAGGAGTATAGGTAAAACAGCACATGCTGTTCATTCAGGACTTAATTCAACTCAAAATGACAATTTGTTCAAGTCTTATTTGAAATGTGTACAAAAAAAAAAAGAGAATCAAAGTGAAAATAAATCACAAATTATCTTAGCAGGTGGCAAATAGAGCCAGTTAAACACAATTTGCTGAATATTTTATATGCTGAACAGCAATATCTGTCAAAATATACATTTGGTGGAATATTTTTTGAATATTTGCCTAAAAATTCTCAGTCTTAAAACTTGAGCTCATTGACTCAAAGACACTAAAGGGAGTTAGCATCAATTGGATTTGGATCCCTAACTCCTTCGGGCACATTTGAAAATCCTAATCTACAAACATTCTTCCAAAGCATTCTGAAGTTTGCAGTTCCAGTGTTTGAAGTGGACTGAGTTGTAGTTGTTGTAACAATGAATGAAGGTGTTTCCATATCTGGGCATACTGCACAGATTAAGGAATTTTACTGATGAACGGGTTTCACTGTGGGTGCTTCAAGCCCTTGTTCCATAGCTGACATATGGACAAAAAAGTACTGATCAGAATACCTTTTTCTGACCAAATTTAGTGGAGGAAGAGAACGGTCCTGGAAACTATTTTTAAAATGTGTATATATTTTTTATTTCACTCTTGTTGTGCATTTATCCCACTATAAACAGAGTGCAAAACCATATTCAATACATAATCTCCACTAACTATGCATATAAATAGGGCAGTTTACTTCAAATATATTTTATATTTTGCAAAGCTCTGTAACACGGTCAATAATGTATTTATTTTCTTATTTTTATAGAACACAGTGTATGTGTGGGAAATGAATTCCCATTACCAAGTATAAATAACAAACTCTGCTAAATGATGGGCCAGTTATTTTCTCCTTGTGTGGGCTGAATAGAACTTAACCCCACAAGAAGTACTATATTGCTTTACAAGTAGTTCCATTGAAATGAAACTACAAAGGCTGAATGGGATATGTTTATAAAATGTAATTATGTTTAAGTGTTTTTCCTTAAGATGGTGTCATAAGATGAAGCATCTGACTTAATTCAAGTTCCTAAGAAACAGCAGGGAAATCATGACTATCTTCATCAGTTATATCAGGCTGACATTTTTAGATCACAGAAATAACTGTTTATTTTTTATAATATGTATGAAGATCAAAAATATATCAGACTTGAACAATATCTGTTAATCCTTTCCTTGCTTTAGGATCTATGACCTAAATCCAGTGAAGGGTCACTTATGGTCCTCTGGGCATATATCACATACCCTCCACAGGGAAAATAATGGGGAACATTTTGAAACAAAGTTGCCCTGGGTGTGCATTGTCACAAAGAATACAAGTGATTGGGCCTGATTCTCTTCTTACATTAATGTAAATCAGGAGTAACTCTATTGAAGTTTAATGGAGTTACACCAGTGCATATGAGATGTGAACCAAGCCCCTGAAGATTAATTGTAAAGGAGTAATCATAGGTGAGTCCCCTCAAATTTGAAGGGAGACATCTCAGGCTCTGCACTGTGGTATCTTCTCTTCAAACCATGGCCATTATTATTTTGACACAATGCTCCTGAGAAGACTGCCTGGTGATTTTCCATTGGGACACTTCCATCCCTAAACATGGTAGGGAAAGTAGGTAAAAGATAATTATAGGAGCCTGATCTTGTAAGCTTCTTCACGTAGAACTCACTTATTTCAAGTGTCAGAGGGGTAGCCATGTTAGTCTTTATCAGCAAAAATAACGAGGAGTCCTTGTGGCACCTTAGAGACTAACAATTTTATTTGGGCATAAGCTTTCATGGGCTATAACCCACTTCCCTATATCGGAAACCGATTGACCGCTATACTTACCTACATGCCTCCAGCTTTCATCCAGACCACATCACATGATCTATTGTCTACAGCCAAGGCCTAAGATACAACCGCATTTGCTCCAATCCCTCAGACAGAAACAAACACCTACAGGATCTCTATCAAGCGTTCTTAAAACTACAGTACCCACTTGGGGAAGTGAAGAAACAGATTGACAGAGCCAGAATGGTACCCAGAAGTCATCTACTACAGGACAGGCCCAACAAAGAAAGTAACAGAATGCCACTAGCCATCACCTACAGCCCCCAACTAAAACCTCTCCAGCGCATCATCAAGGATCTACAACCTATCCTGAAGGATGATCCCTCACTCTCACGGACCTTGGGAGACAGGCCAGTCCTCACTTTCAGACAGCCTCCCAACCTGAAGCAAATACTCACCAGCAACTACACACCAAACAACAGAAACACTAACCCAGGAATCAATCCCTGCAACAGACCCCATTGCCAACTCTGTCCACATATCAATCCCTGCAACAGACCCCGTTGCCAACTCTGTCCGCATTCAAGGGACACCATCATAGGACCTAACCACATCAGCCACACCATCAGGGGCTCGTTCACCTGCACATCTACCAATGTGATATATGCCATCATGTGCCAGCAATGCCACTCTGTCATGTACATTGGCCAAACTGGACAGTCTCTACACAAAAGAATAAATGGACACAATTCAGACATCAAGAAATGTAACATTCAAAAACCACTAGGAGAGCTTAGAGACTAACAGATTTATTTAGGCATAAGCTTTCGTGGGTTTTAATCCACTTCAGATGCATGGAATGAAAAATACAGTAAGGAGGTATAAATATACAGGACATGAAAAGATGGGAGTTGCCTTATCAAGTGGGGGTTCAGTGCTAACGAGGTCAGTTCAGTTAGGATGGATGAGGCCCATTCCCAACAGTTGACAAGAAGGGGTGAATATCAACAGAGGGGAAATTATGTTTTGTAGTGATCACTCCCAATTTTTATTCAGGCCTAATTTGATGGTGTCAAGTTTGCAAATTAATTCCAGTTCTGAAGTTTCTTGTTGAAGTCTGTTTTTTTGACTTTTTTTGTTTAAGAATTGCCACTTTTAAGTCTGTTATTGAGTGTCCAGGGAGATTGAAGTGTTCTCCTACTGGTTTTTGAATGTTACTATTCTATTCTATTACTATTGAACATTTCTTTGTTGGACCTGTCCTGTAGTAGGTGACTTCTGGATACCCTTCTGGCTCTGTCAATCCCACTTGGTAAGGCAACTCCCATCTTTTCATGTGCTATGTATTTATACCTGCCTCTGTATTTTCCACTCCATGCATCTGATGAAGTGGGTTTTAGCCCACGAAAGCTTATACCCAAATAAATTTGTTAATCTCTAAGGTGCCACAAGGACTCCTCGTTGTTTTTGCTGAGACAGACTATCAGGGCTACCACTCTGAAACCTATATGATTATTGTGATTCTTCACATATCTGCACTTTAAAAGAAAGTAGGATCTTTATGTACAGTGCCTGGCTGATCATTTTATATTTTTAATACTTAAGATTCATTAGCTGTAACCTTCTTGATATGTCTTGTTACATATTGCAGTGGTTATGTACCATAGCAACCTTAACTAACACTTGAGAGATATTTCAAAGACATGATTTCAGCTTGAGAGCAGGAATAATAGAAAGAAGCCTTTTATTTTTTTATGCTTAATTCCCCTCAGTTCCCCCCAAGAACAAAAACAAATATCTGGCTACCCAGCTTTTTTCTATGGCTTCAAATCCAGAATGTAATCTAAAATAGATGGGCTTATTATGCAGCTGATCAGGTCAGTACAAAGACACCGAGTGTTATAAAAAAGCTGTTGATGTGGATACAGATGCAATGAAACACAAGATACAGCAATGTGGTTTAAAGATGGAGGCCATAGCTTTATTAATTAAACATTAACTCAAACAGAGTAAAAGCATCCCAACTGCTACATGATTAGAGAGTTCCAATGCTGATTTCAAGATAGCCACAGGTGTAACAGAAACCATAAAGGAGGGACGGTCTATTCCCACTCTTTCCATTAAGCCACTAGCTAAGGGCTTACCTAGATAGCGAATGTCCCAGTCCTCTCATTCACATAGCATTAGGTGTTTAATATTAGGGAGCCCCAAGCTGCACAAGATATGGTGGCTGGAACCTCCACTAAAACAAGCCAACTGTACAGAGTCAGACCCAGACTAGCATCCAGCTGAAGTTAAGAGTCCTGTTCAGGGCCAGATTAACCCATTGGCTAATAAGGCTACAGCCTTAGGCCCTCCTATTTTTAGGCTCTAATGGTCAGGCAGGGGGTGCGGCCAGGGCCGATTGAGGTGCGGGGAAACGAGCTTGCTCACGCAGCCCTGCTAGAGTTCTCCTGCTAGCAGGAAAGGCAAAGCAGACCCCTGTGGCTTGGAAGGAGCTCATCCTGCAGCCTGCTACTTCCACTCCCTCCCATCTGTGTCTCCCTGCGCTGCAGGAATACGCTGCCAGGTATCCGTTTAACACTGGTGACTGGACACTAAAAATCCAGTTACCATGGGAACCCGTGCCAGCCGTGGGTGTAGTTTGAGCAGATATTGTCTCCCCATGCCCCCACTCCCCCAACGCCCGATTTTTCCAGAGCTCTGCTTAGCTGTTAGGGCGGGAAGAAGCTCCCTCTGTCCCTCTCCTCTGCTGAGGCTGGCAAGCAGCTCCAGGACGCTGCCTTCTGGGTCTTAGTGTCCATCACCGTCATCTTCTATGTGTTCTGGGTCCCGTTTCTGGACAACTGGTTAGTGCCTGTGGGGGGAAGGGGAAGGGCAAGGGGGTGGTGGGGGGAAGAGGCAGTACCAGAGTGGTAGGGTGGGAAGCTTGCACAGAACCTGCACACACTCTATCCAGCTCCAGCCAGAACTATTGCCCCTCCCATGTATAAGGAACAAATTCCCACACATTTGTAGGAAAACAAAACAAAACAAAACATCCCATTCTGGATACCAGTACTTTAACTTTTACAGGACCTTCTGTTGAGTCTGAACTTTTGATGAGTTTAAACTTAACCCAGACTTGATGTCTCTGTCTGAACTTTTAATCAAAGCTCTGACCTGCGAACTACTCATGACACCCCCCTCCCCTTAAGTAGCCATCTCCCCTTTTGTCTTTTTGAATCTACATTTTAACCTGTTTTATCCTGTAGAATCTTGATTGATTATGCATGACCATTATGATCTGTTAATCACTTTGTTTACTTCTGTGTATAAATATTGATGCTCACCCCTAATAAACTTGCCACATTACTCTGAAGCCTTTTAAGCTAAGGATAGTGTGAGCCCGTTGATCAATGAATTGGTGTCTGGTCTCTGACAGATTGTGAGCCCATACCAACTGCACACGAACTCGGGTGCTGGAGAGTTGAGTAAGGACTTGCTTTTTACCTAACAATCTGGGGGCTCGTCCGGGATTTCCTTCTGGTGCGGTGCCTCTGTCCAGTGGTCAGACCACTCATATACGAATTGGCAGGCGCCACGGGAGATTTCTCCCAGCCAATTCAATATTGAGGGGTCGTGTACTGGACAGCAGGATAAACGCCAGTTGGAGGGCTCCTGTCAGACACCATGGGTCAAGGGACTAGCGTGCCTCTTGAGAGTCCGCTGGGGATTGTAAATAAGTTATGGAACGAAGGGAAACTCCCAGTACAGACAGGAATGTCTAGGAGGAAGTTGTACACACTGTGTGTAAGGAATTGGACTGGGTATACCGCGGTATTGGCCGACCCGGAGATGAGGTGGCCTTCGTATGGCTCTTTCGAACAGGCTGCCTTAAGAGGAGTAAGGAGCCAGATCGAAAAAGACCATCCAGGACAGTTATGTTACTGGTTTTGTTGGGACACAGCAGCAGAGCTGTGGAAATCTTTAAAAATTATGGCAGTCAGGTATTCTCCCGAGAGTGAACCCCCTCCATGTTATTTCAGTGAAGGGTGTAAACCACGGCGTGTTTTGACTCGTCAGTTGGTCCCCACTGCACCTGCCCCTATTCCTCCGCAGGGGGACTCTCTCCAGGGCGCAGAGGGGAATCTGCAGGACTCCAGATCGGAATCTCTGCAGAGGGATAAGGGGGAAATGGAAGGGCACACCTCGGGAGGAGTAATTACTAAGGCAAAAGATCAAGCAGATGCAGCAGGATGCATACCCCTCCCCTGAGGATAGCCCAGAGGCTGCCTCCGCCAAACCTTTTGTGAGTGATAAAGGTGTAAGTAGAGAAATGCCTTTACAGGTGCACGACCAACCTTTTGTGGACAATAATGGCCAGTTACAACATACTAATATTGTGGAATATAAAGGATGGCTAGAATGGGACTTGAAAGAGTGGGGACGGTTGTCAGGGTCCTTTGGGGAAAATCCCCGAAAGATCACAGAACTTTTAGAAAGATTGTTTTCAAGTCATAATCCTACTTATACGGATGTAGATCAGTTGTTAAGTAGAGTTTTGACCGGAGAGGAACGTAGTAGATTGTGGATGGCAGAAAGGACATGGGGGGATAGCGATGCGGTTAATACTACTTGGATGGATAGGCGGGATCAAGCCGCTGGCTGGAATCCCCTAGACTGGAGTCAGCCAAGGCTGACTCAGCTGCGAACAGATCGAGAGCGATTGTTAGAGAGACTCAAAAAAATGGCTCGCCGCTCGCCTAATCAGGCTAAGTTCATGCAGATTCGGCAGGAATCTGATGAGCCACCCAGAAAGTTCTGGTCGAGGCTATTGGAGGGGGCCCGAATGTTCACTCAGATGGATCCTGAGAGAGAAGCAGACCACCCTACTCTTATTTCGTTTTTTGTGAATCAGTCAGTGCCCCCTGTAAGGGATTATTTCTTAAAGTTTCGCCCTGGTTGGGGAGGTCAGTCACTTCAGTGTTGGACGTAGCTGATTTTGCATGGAAGAAAGAAAGGGAAAGTAGTAAAAAGAAAGAGAAAAAGGAAGAATATAAGTTAATGGCTTTAGCTTTTCGCGGCGGTGTTCGAGGCAGAGGCCGTGGCCGTGGCAGAGGATTTCAGGGTGCTCGGGGAAGAGGGTCCTGGCAACCCCAGCCACCAGGAAATTGTTTTCAGTGCGGACAGCCTGGTCACTTTAAACGTGAATGCCCCTGGGGACGCCCAGAGGGTCCAGTCGCATCCGCAGATACTTACACCAGGGACAAATATACCCCTGCACCACCAGCTCAGCCCGTTCCCCAGGCCTGGATCAACTACGGGCAACAGCAGCAGCTGCAGCAAACTCAGCCTCCTCAATGACGGTACCCCGGGGGCGAAGGCAAACAATCATAGAATACCAGAATTGGAAGGGACCTCAGGAGGTCATCTAGTCCAACCCCCTGCTCAAAGCAGGACCAATCCCCAGACAGATTTTTGCCCCAGATCCCTAAATTGCCCCCTCAAGGATTGAACTCACAACCCTGGGTTTAGCAGGCCAATGCTCAAACCACTGAGCTATCCCTCCCCCCTATGTGATGGTCTTATTTCCTTAATGTCTTTAGCCGGCTCCTTCCTCACTTTCTCCCCTCCCAGCAAAGAGCCTCGTCTAACCCTTTCAGTCCAAGGACTGCCTGTCTCTTTCCTCATTGATACTGGAGCTACTTTCTCTCTTTTAAATCATGCCCCCTCTCCCTGGCTATCCTCTGAGGTTAAAACTGCAACTGGGGTGGAGGGCAACCCACAGTCTCTGGGACTCACTTTGCCTCTAAATGTTATTTATGCTGATAAATGTTTTTCTCACCGTTTTCTTTTTTCCCCAGCTTGTCCGATCCCTTTGATGGGCCGGGATTTACTCTGTAAGCTTGAGGCTACTTTAACCTGCACTCCTGAAGGGGTAGGATTATTGATGACAGTGTTAGGAGATTCGGCCCCAACTCAGGGTAATTGGGAAACCCCCCCCTCTCTCTCCCCTGACCTCACTAACTTGCCTTTAACCCTCTGGGGAATTTCTGACACTGATGTTGGCCTGCTCCTTTCGGCAGAGCCAGTAAGAATTCAAGTGAAGCCCTCCTTAACCCCCCCGTCAGTCCCTCAATACCCCCTGTCGCTGGAAGCCCGGGAGGGCATCCGCCCCATTATCGAGGGATTCATTGCACAAAAGCTAGTCCGCCCTCAGCGCACTCCCTGTAACACCCCTATACTGCCTGTCAAAAAGCCTCCTAAAAAGGACGGAGACCCTATTCGTTGGCGCTTTGTACAGGATCTACGGGTTGTTAATCAGTATGTGGTCCCTCTTCATGCAGTAGTTCCTGATCCAGCTACTATCATCAGCCAAATCCCCTGGGATGCTGAGTGGTTCACTGTTATTGACTTAAAATCAGCCTTTTTCAGCATTCCTGTGCACCCAGACTCTCAGTATCTCTTTGGTTTCACCTGGGAGGGACAAAGTTATGTCTGGCAACGACTTCCTCAAGGCTACAGAGACAGCCCTACGATTTTCAGCCAATGCCTCCGCCACGACTTGGAAGGCTTCACCAGTCCGCAGGGATCCACGTTAGTCCTATACGTAAATAACATCCTATTAGGTAACCGCGAAGAAGCTGCCCTCCGCATCGATGGTAAGGCACTTTTATTATACCTACACACCAGAGGCCACAAGGTAGACCCTAACAAGATTCAGTGGGTCTCACAGAAGGTCCGATATCTGGGCTTCCTGTTAACCCCAGAGGGGAGACAAATGGACCCAGTCCGCATAAAGACTATCCAAAACTGCCCTCTGCCAAACACCAAGAAACAACTTCGAGGTTTCTTAGGATTAATTGGCTTCTGTCACCCCTGGTTGCCGTCCTGCGGGGAGTTAAGCAAACCGCTCCACCGACTCACTGCTAACCTTGCTCCTGACCCTTTGCAGTGGTCCCCGGACACGATCCAAGCCTTTCAGTTACTCAAGGACAGTGTGGCCTCCTCCATGTCTCTCCGCCCCCCCAATTACAGCAAACCCTTTCACCTTTTTGTCCACGAGAGGGGCGGAATTGCTAGTGGCGTCCTTACCCAGCTGAGCGGGCCCCACCATTTCCCGCTTGCTTTTTACTCTCAGCAGATCGACCCTGTCGCTCAGGGAACCCCATCCTGCACCCAGACTCTGGCAGCAGCTGCCCTGCTGATCACAAAGGCAAAGAGCCTGACCCTGGGTCATTTTACCACGGTTTGGACCTCTCATGCCTTGTCAGCCCTTCTGCGTAGGGGCACAACCCAAGTCTTTTCGGCCCATCGTCAGCAACAGCTAGAGGCCGAACTCTTAGAAAACACTAACCTAATTTTTAAAAGGTGTGGGCCCCTTAATCCAGCTACCTTGCTTCCTGACCTGCCAGCCCTCCAGATCAGCACGACTGTGTGGAAGTAGTTTATAGCATCTTACAGATAAGGAACAACCTGTTTAACGTGCCACTGGACAACCCTGATTGCATCCTCTTCTCGGACGAAAGCTCCTTCTATGTTAATGGCAAGCGTTTCACCGGTTATGCAGTCACCTCTGAATGGGACATTCAAAAGGCCGCCTCACTGCCAGGCAACTGGGGAGCCCAAGCCGCCGAACTCTATGCCCTGGCCCGAGCTTGCCAGTTGGCCGCTGGTAAGACCGTTACGATTTTTACTAATAGCAAGTATGCTTTTGAAGTTGTGCATTGTCACATCCACCTCTGGAAGTTTCGAGGTTTCCAGACAGCTGCCGGTAAACCCATTCAGCACCTCCCCCTCATCCACAAGCTTTTGGACGCCCTCCAAGAACCCTCGGTCCTGGCTGTAGTTCACTGCCGGGCCCATACTAAAAATAATAGCCCCGTCACCCGTGGGAATGCCCTGGCTGACGCCTCCGCCAAGACGGCTGCCATCTTACCCTTAGCCATGCCCATGTTGGCTATTGCAGCCTCCTCCTTTACTCCACCGCACCCCGTACCAGTACCCGCTGCTGAACTACAGTCGTGGGAAAGCCTCGGAGCCACTCTGGTCAAAGGAACCTGGCTTATGCCGGATGGCCGAGCCTGCCTCCCTCGCTCCACATACCCCGTGGCAGTTCGCTGGCACCATGATAAGGGGGGTCACTACGGCACGCACGCCCTTGTGGACACCATCACTCGCTTTTGGTATGCTCCAGGCATTCAACCCTACTGCCTGTCAATAGTGAAAGCATGCAGCACATGTCAGCGTAATGGACCTGCTCCGCCTCTTAACAAAATTAAGGGTGGAAGACCTCCGCCTGCTGCTCCATTTCAACATCTTCAAATTGACTTTGCAGATATGCCAAAGGCTTTTGGGAAAAAGTACCTCCTTGTTTTGGTTTGCCCTCTGACTTCCTGGGTCGAAGCTTTTCCTACTGCTAATTGTACTGCTGCCACAGTGGCGAAGATTCTCCTTAGAGACATTGTACCCCGTTTTGGCATCCCTCTCGTGCTTGACTCAGATCGCGGACCTCACTTTACTGGTCATGTCCTTGGCCGTTTAGAACAAGGACTGGGCATTTCACACTCCTTTCATACACCCTACCACCCCCAGTCTAGCGGGAAAGTTGAGCGTATGAATAGGGAGCTTAAGTTTACATTGGCTAAATACTGTCAGGAAACAGGGTTAAAGTGGCCTCAGGTACTTCCCTTGGTCCTGTTTCACCTTCGTACTCGCCCAACCCGTGTATTGGGATTATCCCCCTTTGAACTGCTCTATGGACACCCCCCTTTCAAAGGCGGGGCGCTACCACGTGCTGATGTTTCACTATTGGGAGGGGATCATATGACCGCGTGCCAGTTTCTCTCCCTACAGGCTCGCCTCCGTACCCTTTGGAAAGCCTCGCAGTTTTCCCAGACCGTGCCGCTGGAAGAACAGATCCACCCGTTCCAACCAGGGGACTTCGTCTGGGCCAAAAAGTTCGTTCGTGGCGACACCCTCCAGCCGAGGTTTACTGGACCCCACCAGGTTCTTTTAACAACCCAGACTGCAGTGTTCCTGGAAGGACGCAAATCCTGGATCCACCACTCCCACGTCAAGCCAGCCGTAGTGGACCACAGTGACGGACCAGCAGCTCTTGCCACCACTGAGGACACTGCGTCCGACCAGTGGACCAGCTTACCTCTTTCAGACATCAGACTTAAATTGACTCAGCAAAAATGAGAGGACATTTTATTCTGACAACTGTATGTTTTTTATTATGCCTTTTTAGTTTATTTTCTGCTTATGAAGATAATGCTTTTATTAGATATTCCCACGAGGTTAAAACTCGTATTTTAGGAAATAGAAGTAATTGCTGGGTATGTACTCAATTTCCAGTAAATGCAGAACAGGGACTCCCCTTCACACCCATTCCCTTGACCACTGCTAATATGACTTGGATGCCACCGGCTAGAGAAAAAAATCCAGTCCAACACAATCTTACATGGGACAAAACAGGAGTGCCAATTAACAGATATCTCAGGGTAACCAATCAGACAGGATCACTGTGTTTTGTTAAAGAAAAGGGATCAACTTTTGTGGGAACAAGTAAATGCAACATGTATTTTAATGGCACCGCCTTTAGTAAAAATCTTGGCTTCAAGCCTTGCGCATCCCACTTATCCCATATGTGGATCCCTCACCCCGATCCAACTTTTTCATGGGTGGGCAAGCCTTCAGAGTCAGCTTTTAAGAAGCCCTGCTCAGATCACGAGGGTGTCCAACTAATTGCTAAGGGATATACGATTGCCTTCTACAACTGCTCAAGCAGTACTATATTGCCCTTTGAAAACACCACTACCAAATTGTGCCTCTGCAGTTCGCACAACGACCCCTCTGTGTTACCAGGGGAACAGTGGTTCAACGGGTGGTGGGTTACCTCCTACTTTGAGAAATGGAATACCCGAAACGCATTGTATGGAACATACTGGGTGTGCGGGCCCAAAGCTTATTACTTTCTCTCCCCTGATTGGGCAGGGTCATGTTATTTAGCGTGGCTAACACCGCCTTCTCGCATCTCCCTCACTCCCCCTCATTTTCCCCACGTTCGTAACATCCGTGAAACCTTCAGAGATATTAATATCCGTGATGGTTTGTCGTGGCAGCGGTGGGCTGGTCTCATTAGCTTGAGGGGTGGTGTCATCCGTCTACAGGGACTACTAGAATCTTTAACCAATGAAACTGCGACCCTATTTGAGAATCAGGCCGGGGAAATGTCCCAGCTGCGCCAGTTAGCTTTGCAAAACCGAATGGCTTTAGACATAATGTTAGCAGCCCAGGGAGGAACTTGCGCCCTCATAAATGAAGAATGCTGTGTTTTTGTAAATGACACCTACTCTGACACTTTTCAACGTACCAAACATCTAAGGGAAATGGCTAAGAACTACTCCTCTGGCCAGCCACCTTATGATTGGTGGGGAGCCTTATGGAATTGGCTGCCTGGATTTGGGTGGGTTAAAAAACTCTTGGTGGGTATTGTTGGGGCCATAGTAATCCTTATAATACTGTGTTGCTGTATTCAGTGTGTCCCCTCCCTCATAGACTCATGTGGGTCAGTTTATTCTTTTCCTACTTCAGCCAAGGGCCTTACTCTCTTCGAGTTGGCCCAGGCTGAAATTGCCAAGCGGCCCTTGGCTCCTTAAAATGGGGTGTAGCTTTTGGTAAATAGTTATCCCAAAGCTACAAATGGAGGAATGTTGAGTCTGAACTTTTGATGAGCTTAAACTTAACCCAGACTTGATGTCTCTGTCTGAACTTTTAATCAAAGCTCTGACCTGCGAACTACTCATGACACCCCCCTCCCCTTAAGTAGCCATCTCCCCTTTTGTCTTTTTGAATCTACATTTTAACCTGTTTTATCCTGTAGAATCTTGATTGATTATGCATGACCATTATGATCTGTTAATCACTTTGTTTACTTCTGTGTATAAATATTGATGCTCACCCCTAATAAACGTGCCACATTACTCTGAAGCCTTTTAAGCTAAGGATAGTGTGAGCCCGTTGATCAATGAATTGGTGTCTGGTCTCTGACAGATTGTGAGCCCATACCAACTCCGCACGAACTCGGGTGCTGGAGAGGTGAGTAAGGACTTGCTTTTTACCTAACACTTCCATCGAGGGGCTTCAGATTTATGATGCACTGTATTCAATACTGTATTGAACTGTATTAAAAATCAAAGAAATCCAATTTTTTTCTTTGATGTATTTTTCTGTACTGGGATGCACAGGCAACCAAGTTCTTCCCTTATGCTTAGTCTAGTTCCACAGGCCAACGCATCTTTGTACTTTTAAGGGGTTGCAAAAGCACTGGAGCAAGCTCAACACAAAATGTTGTAGGTTTCTCCTTCCCCTCTCCCTCAAGGATTTTAAATCCACTTCTTAGCAGGTTATGCTAGAAAGCCTGGCTGAATAGGCTAAAGGCAGGTTCTGTCCATTTGCTGGTTCTCTAGCAGTTCAATCCATCATAAAAGTGCCTCACATTTGATTTCTTTTGAGTTTCATTTCAAAAACTTACAGCTAAATAAACCTGAAGTTAGTCCTCATTTTTCTGCCCCAACTCAAACTAACTTCTTTCCCAAGTGGAAAATATTGGGTAAGGATGGAATGTGTGTGATTCAAGAAGGGAATGAGAACACAGGCCAATTCCTGCTGACAGTTACACCTGGGTAGCCTTATTGCCTTCAGGGAGAACAGATATTTGCACAAGAATAGATTTTGGTTTGCTTAATTTACACATGCAAATGAAACAGGAAGCTCTCCCTTCATTCTACACCAGCCTTAAACAAACACCAGACCTGATGTAACAAGGGTGTCACTTCAGCAGCCTTGGTTGGACTGTTCTTTTGAAAGATCTTTAATGGTTCCCTTAAGGTGCTGATTTTCAGTGAAGTCTTTTTGTTCCGTGAGGGGAAGGGAGGGGCAGAGAACACAACAGGGAATAGCTCTGTTTTGTCAACTCCTAGTCATTCAAAAGCTGAAAAGCTTTAGATTAAGTTTGTTTAATGTTTCTACAGTGATTTTGAAGAGCTAACATAGTATAGAAATGCTAAATATTATGACTGGGCAACCATCTAAAGATCAGTGTCACTTCTAGCTGTTACCTTTTCCTTACAGAAAGCTTAAAACAAACAAATGCCAACCATAGAGGGCTGGTGCACACAGAACTCATGCTTAAAAAAAACTCATGTTGGAGCTGCTGATCACACATTCTAGAACAGATAATACTGAGTGCTGCCATGAGTGCAGGGGACCAGACTTGATGACCTCTCAAGGTCCCTTCCAGTCCTATGATTCTATTCTATTATTCTAATTGTGGAAGAGCTTGGTGACAGAATGGCCTGACGTGGGGAATCACTGGAGATTAACTACACAAACTGGGTGTCATCCCACAAATAATATTTGGGTTCAATATGAAACCAGTAATTCATTGTCCTTTGGCAGTATAACACTGGGAGGCAGCATTCAGAGAAAGCCTAAAATACAATGTCACCCAATGTAATTTTCCTGCTACTACTTCCTCTACTTCACTGGATTTTACACCTGTGTGGTTTTCTTTTACATAATAAAAGCTCACTGCCTCCCAGACTGCAGTCAGAGTGAGATATGGTATGTGGTGTAGAGTCCATAGCTTGGGGGAAACACCTGCAGCAGGGCTTGGCTTTGCACTGTGCCATGTGGAGAGCTGAGCGTGGAAGCACAAGGTTGAAAGAGGTGAGCAGGATGGGGAATGTCGCAGTGTTCATCCTCATACAGATGAGAACTCCACTACCTAGAAGGAAGGAGGCCTAAGAGAAGGACAGCGAAGCATCCCTCGTGCTGCCTCTTACTCAGAAGTATTTTTTTGAAGAATTGAGTGTTGAGAGAGTAGAATAAACCAATTTTACATAAATAAATAATATGCAAATATGTATGTAGATAAATGTTTGACTTCATAATTTTTTTTGCAATCTGTCATTCATATTTAGGCCCTTCCCTCCCATTAGCCTTAGGCCCCTCATAACTTTAATCCGGCCCTGGTCCTGTTGTGTTAATTTAGATGGGATATGGACTAAAGGTGTGAACATAACTTAGATATGAAATGCTAAGTACCTTTCCTAGACCTGAGGAAGAGCTCTGGGTAAGCTGGAAAGCTTGTCTCTTTCAACAACAGAAGGGCCCCAATAAAAGATATTACCTCACCCACCTTCTCTCTTCAGCATAACCCAGTCACTGTCCAACATTAAACAGTGTTAAACAAGGTTCAGGGCTTGGTGTATAGAGACCTCAGCCTGGCAAACACACCATTAAAAATCCTTTTTAATCTTGTATTAAAGATAAAGAAAAGAAGGAAAAAAGTATTAAATAAGGCTACAGACAGCTAGATACAAGAAACCCATAGATCACCACACTTATCTTCATAGATCCAGTAACCACTCCAAACACACAGCCAGGCACTCAGATAGCACAGAAAATAGTCTGAGGAAAAATCCAGGATATACACCTTAATACATTCAAAATTGCTGTTACCAAACCAGGACACTCCACCAGAGCATCATGGAATGAGCCACCCAAATACCCCGATTGAACCTGCTTCAATAGAGAAATAAAACCCCCTCTGACTGCACGCCCCTAGTTGTCACCTACCACCCCATGCTGGGATCCATATGGGGTATCATCAAACAACTACAACCCATACTCAATGGGGAGCCCACCCCTGAAAGAAATCTTTGCTGAACCCTCCCTTCTGGACTTCAAGCAGCCTCCCAACCTCTCCAAGTTCATCATCAGAAGCAAACTCCCCACAGACCAGGACCAACCAACTCAAAGTGGTACAAGACCCTGCCAGAAAAACAGATGCAAAACCTGCAGACATATCTCCACTGCTTCAGTGATCAACACCCTCCCACAACACACCTCTCAAGACCCCTGGGTCCTATGTGTGCCTATCACCACATGTGGTGTACCTCATCCAGTGCACTAAATGCCCCAATAGCAACTATGTGGGTGAAACCAGACAATCACTCTGTGCTCGAATGAACTCGCAAAGGAAAATGGTAAAAGACTAAAACATCCTATCACCTGAGGGTGAAGACTTTTTACAAAGTGATCGCTATAGCTGACCTATCAGTCCTAATCCTCAAAGGAAACCTACACAACACTTTCAAAAGATGAGTCTGGGAGCTTAAATTCCTATCCTTGCAAGACACTAAAAATCATGATATAGACTGAATAGGGACAATGGATTTATAGCTTATTACAACAATCTGTAACCCACTAACAACCCCCCTCAGATGCTTGCCTCCCCTTCTTTCCTCCCTATGACTGGAGGGGAGTTAATGGGTTACTTCACATTGAATGGTCTCTTGAAATGTGTGTTAACTATTTACGCTAAACAATCTGTTCCATCTTGTATTTAGCCATGATACTCTGAGTAAGTTACCCAGACTTGAAGAAGAGCTCTGTGTAAGCTCAAAAGCTTGTCTCTCTCACCAAAAGAAGTTGACATCTATGAATTTTCACTTACTTTTTACAGTGGAGCTCACAATTAGGGTAAAATTGTGGGCCCAGTTATCACAACAGTCCACAGCTGACCCAGATCCCCGACATTTCTAACTAGGATCCCACCAGAAGTTGTGACAAAAAAAAGAATGCATTCCAGCAGATCCCTTGGATGCCAAGAGGAAAATGAAAAAAAAGTGTGGTTCAGAGAAGCTCTTCCAGACATAAAAAAATGATTGGATGAGCTCCCAGGCCTCTAGGAGGTCAGACACTGCTAGCTAAGGCGCAGAAGGGTGGGACAGCTTAATAGGCACTGAGTGTCCACTCATTGCTGTTCCTTATATAAACCTCCCCAAATAGTGGGAGGCAGTGAGATTTCCTAAACCCATAAACAAGCTGGTGGCACTGCAGGGAAAGAGGGACAAAGACTAGAATTTCTCATGCCACAGTGCCAGCATGCATCACTTCTCCCTCCTATCGCCTTGTATAACCCACACACCTCTGTGGTGTTCTGTCCCATCTAGTGCCACTGAGACGACTTAGAGAGAGATAAAATGAGTCTGCTCTACAGCTTTAGCTAATAGCCAGTTAGGCTCATGCACTAGCTCCAGAGGTCCCAGGTTTGATTCTACTCACCGACGACTGGTGTCTGTCAGTGTTACACTTGCACAGAAGCAGTACCTTCCCCCAAGCCAGAGATGAAGGGACTGGAGGCAAGCACCACCTGAATGGAGGGTGGGGAAGAGTTCTGGATCATCATCCTCTGTAGCAGAGTCTCCTGTCACTCAACCCTATCAAATCCTTACTTCACCTAGTATTTACATAAAGATGGGTCCAATAGGGAGTTGAGACAGTTAGTGACAACCTCTCAGTTTCTATAAGAATGCAAATACAGTAGCTACTTACAGAGGGGTTCAGGTCACCAGTTATGTCAAGGTGAGACACCCATTGTTAGAATACTGCAAGGAGGGTAGATTCCAGGTAGCAACAAACCTTCCATGATTTGAAATGGTTTGAGATAGTACTGAAAATGGTTCAGTTAAGTGTGTCAACTCAAAACATGAAACACAATTACCATAATGTTTTTAGTTTTCTAGTCAAAAAAATGAAGGATACTGGGTAAGGTTGAGAAACCATTTCCCTTTAAAAAATGTTAAGAGATTGCTATAAATTTTTACTTTTTAAAAAAACCTAAATGCACAAAATTAAAAGAAAGAAAGAAAATGTTTCAGTTAAAGTTCCAATATCAATATTAATCGTGCCTTTGTATCCACATGGGAGAAATTTCAGATATAAAAGAACTTGTTTCAGAAAGTTTGGAGAGCAAGAAACACAGAAATTACAATAGAACCTGCATCCCAGAGTAATCCATGGGATTACAGATAAATCAATGCCATACTTAATGGCTGTGGTTTTCAATGGTGCCTGAGGGAATTAAATACCTGCCTCCTTCTGAATTTCAATGGAATTTGGGCACCTAATTCCTTAGGCTCTTTTGTAAATCCCAGCCTATTTGGGATTCAGTACTTCTTGACTGAATCATGCCACAGCTACATATTGTGGTTTGTCAGCAATTATTTATCTTTGTATATGTAAAGTCCTCAGTGTTGTGTAGCCATTAGCAACTATATTCAATCTAACTTCAGAATGGAACATATTTACAAGTATATTTTAGGAATGGTAATTTGTGTGGATTTGAGTGACTAAAGAGATTGCATAAATAACTACTGACAGTAACAGGGATGAACATTTCACACTTGAAAATGACAGAGGAAGGGGATGTGGCTATTGCAAAAGCAAAGATGCCACAAAACTATATAGCAAAATGTTAAATGTGCTTAAAAAGGGTTAGGAGTCACCTTCTGTTCCTCACTGTCTCGTTATACCTTTTAGTTCCAAGAGCTGAAGGTGTTTTCACATGTATCACAGCAGAATCGAAGAGAGTGAAGGTCAAAAAGTAAACTTCACATGTTGCAATGCATTTTCACAGGCTGAATCAGTACCCATGTGATTTGTAGTGTTGTTCACACACTTTAATGTATAAGAGTGGAGGGAAACAACATGAGGGAAAAAGAACTAGAGAAAAATTAATGCAAAAAATTGCTCAAGGTGTTGCTGACAATCTCTGTTTTGCTGGTGCTGTTCTTTATCTTCCTTCTTATTGTTTTACACTTAGAAGAGAAATTATCTTTTTTTTTCCTTTGTGGAAGAAGTGAAGTGGGTCTGGAAGAAAATTTACAGGATAGGAGGACCAGACAATTGCTAGTGTAAAAGTGAAAGAATGGAGATAATGAAAGAAGAAAAATTAGGAGAAAAGCAAATCATGAAATGCACACACTAAGTCTTCAGCTTATGGTATAGCAGCAGGACAGATGCATCAATAGAAACAGGAGCATCTGTATTATAACAAGTACTAGATCTTCTCTTTGTAATGAGAGCTAGAGGGTAAGAGTAATCCCAGTCTTAACAAGATTCCACTTCCAGATCTTAAACTATAAGTATGTTTCAGATCTCACAACAGCTTCATGTTGGTGTAACTCCATTAACATAATTGGTGTTGCTCCTGATTTATACTAGTGTGATGTCAGAATCAGACCCATCTTGTTTGCTACTCTGAGCATGCCACATATGTTTTGGAAAAACTGAATGTTGTTAAAATGGTTGCCATGTTCCACCTCAGAGATGGCTGTATTTCAATGGTGGCTGGAGTGATTAAGCCTAATCCTGAATCTCTTCCGCAGGCAAAATTTCCATTCACTTCACATGAGTTCTTACCTGAGTCAGGAGTTCAGAATTAGATTTTATAATTTGTAAATTGCTTTAGGTCAATACATGTATAAAGCAGTAATAGTAGTAATAATAGTACTCAAATCACTTGTTCCCTTAATGAGGCCACACCATTAATTGGTGAGTATAATATTACATTGTTTGTTTAAAATTATGTAAAACTTATACTGTATATGTATAAAATGTTTTTTGTCTGGCAAAAACAAAAATTCCCTGGAACCTAACCCCCCCTATTTACATTAATTCTTATGGGGAAATTGGATTCATTTAATATCATTTTGCTTAAAGTAGCATTTTTCAGGAACATAACTACAATGTTAAGCAAGGAGTTCCTGTATTAAGAAAGCAGTAAGGCAGACAAGAATGGAAGAAAATACAGAGGAAAGAGATTAAACAGCTGAAAATATATCAAGGTCCAGGTAATTACATGTGGGGAAATTGTCAGACTGTTGAACAATGTTATTTGTATTACAGTAGTACCGTATTGTATTACGGAGCTCCCCAACAGCATCAAGGCCCCGTTGTGCAAACATAGAGTAAGAGACAATCCCTGCTCTGAAGAATTTGCATTATAATTAGACACAACAAAGGGTGGGAGAAAAGGCTGCAGCATACATGTAGAAGATAGTCCAGTCCACCAAGTTCAACTGCCTAGATAATTCCCCGTATGGGAGTCTCCATGGGTGGAAAGCTGTCAGAGGGAGCACACCCAGCTCCCTGATGACCCCGGTGTAAGGAAGAAGCGGTTCCAGGGGTGTCATGAGTGTGGTGACACCTACTCCATTATACCTGACCCTCTATTGGTATAAAATCCATAAACTTATGCCAACAAGGGAAGTTACAGTATGCCATTCTAACTACTACAGGTGCAGGGTAGCCAAGAAGCCACAACCAGCTGCCTGTGTCTGCTACTATTCACATTATTGGAATGCAGCTTCAATGTAATGGAGAACAATGCCTAAGTGATTTTCCCACAGTCATAGTGGAGGTCAGTAGTAGAGCTGGGAATTGAACTCAGGTCTCTGAGTTCTAGTGCACTGTCTTAGCCATAGGACGCTTCTACCTAAATATAGCAATCAGGAGCTTGCTTCAAAAATAAATGTAAATTCATTGTAGGGTCAGCTTCATCATTCTGATGCAGTTCGGTGGATTCAAGAGAAGAACATAAAATCTACAAGTACCATATGATTCCAGCAGGGCTGGTATAGGAGAAAAGGCTAATAGTAAAATCATTTGCTATAAAACAGTCTTTGAAATTGTCTCCGGATACATGAAAGGTTCTCTCAATCTACGACTCATAGGATGAGGCAACACAGGAAGTCCATAGAGTACAAACAAGCAGTGGGCAAATCTGAGATGGAATCTCATCCCTGACATTACTGCTGTGGTATGGAGTGTATCTTTCTCATGAACATCTACACAGTCTGTTAGTGAACCTGTCATAAAAAATACTGAGGTGGGCAGGGAGGGGGGAGCAAGAGTCATTTTTTCACAAATGAAAGAAGCTATAGTAGAAAATAAAATAAAATCAGAACTCTGCTGTCTGGCCTGATCTTGCTAGATGTTGAGTGCCACACTTTCAGATAGTAGGGCTAAATTGTGATTTACCTTACACACCAATACAAAGGTGTACATGAGCTACCACTGCACAAGCTACCTAGGCCTTGGCACCAGGCACACAACTGTAAAGAGACCCTGCGTATCCACTTCTCTTCCTCCCTGAATAATATGTATGGGGAGTGGGCAGGAAATATGATACCTATTTGTTGACCAGCACAGCAGAGCCAGTGTGGGGTATGTCAGAACTTGGTGACAGTATAGGTTCCCAGCTACATGTTGTTAGGGTGGAGGGGTTTCATGGCCTTTTGAGGAGGAGAGACATGTGCTGGAGAGCCATTAGCAGACGGTCCAGTGCAGTTTGGGGCTGCAAACACACAGATATCAAAGAAGTATTGATCCTTTTCTATACAACTGTACTGAAATCAGAGCTGTGATATTGTCTTCAATTTGGGGTGTCTTGTTACCAAAAGATAATTAACAATTGGGAGGCATTCAGAGGTTGAAAAGTTTGTACTCTAAGCAAAGAGAAGAAATTTTTAGCATAGTAAATTACTGTAAGAGTAATGGAATTGAGAAAGGGAAAAAAGAAGGTGAAGTATTTGTGGGGAAATATTCTCAAGCCTAATTATATTATAGGTAATAAAACTGGTAATTAATAATGAATTATTAATTCTTAAATATTACTGCTACTTAGCCCTGAAAAAGTCAATTTATGACTTCGTATATAGTGGAAATGTTATGCTCTACAGCAGCAGGTAACTACTATTATATAGATCCATCATCAAAACTTACACAAAATAGTGGTTCTGCAGTACTGAGAGGCACTGGCTGTTCATGCCAAACACATAATTCAGGACTAAATTCTGGCTATGACCCTCTACATGAATGCTGGCATCTACATCTGCTATTTTGGTGAGCACACACTGCTCATTTAATAGTAAGTATCATTGGGTTGACCTTGTCCCTTTCATATTTCCATGGTTCATTCTGTTCAGGCAGGGAAGACGCACAGAGAATGGCATATACCTATTTAAAATTGAGGCTTAGGTGCTACTACTCTGCTCCATCCAGTTCTCTGTGGAAATGACAAAATTTGGCTCATATTGTGTTTTCCAACAGTTTGTTGTTCATTAGTATGATAACAATGATGCAAAATAGTCAGCATGTTTTTGCATTTGCACACAAATACATGTGTACTTTTTACACATACTTTGGGTGTGTGCATGCAAATAGCCATTTTGCAAATGTGTGTGACTAAACAGGTGCTTACCTAGCCAGGTGAACATGCATAGAAGGGATTTGCATGCATACATTCTTCTTGCAGTGTGCATGCAAAGCAGGCACTGCTCCTTCCATCTTCCTGAAAATCAGGCTCAGTATTTTTGTAATGTTTTTTATAATATTTGTTATGAACAACTGCACAACACTCTCTGGTTGACTTACATTTAATATATATTATTTATTTATCGCATCACAGTTCTGTGCAGGTTGTTGCATGGGCACCTGTAACTGAGCCGAAGTAGCAAGAGAAGGTTAAAAATTTTCATGTGAAGTAGATAGAAGTTCTATCTTGTCATTTAAGATATTATGAGGATGGATACTGTAGCCTGGGTATATCTATCAAAAAAAACCTCTGCTGTTATTTCACAAAGGTGAATCTATTTCTTTTCAGTCATCTCTTATTCCATACAAAACTTACCGACAAAGTAGAAGTAGAAACCTGTTGACTTAGTGTGCCTACTAATATTTGGGCTTTATTTCTCACACAAACTGATGGAAATGATACCAGCATTTCTCTTTCACATGTTCAGCCTACTAAATTGCATTCCCTCCTACTCTTGTATGACTTCCATGTCTCACAAGGTGGAGACATGGTTAATTAATATTTGTAAAGTATTTTGCGGTCGTTGGTTTATTCAAATTATGCAAGGTACTAAACAACAAGTAAACCCTGTGAAATTACAAAAGAAGGATTCCACAGCCCCCATAACTGCATGAGAAAAGTGTTGTCCATGTGGGGCAAAACCTTAATCACTTTACTCATACAGACTTGGCTAGATTCTCAACTGGAATAAATCAGTGTAGTTCCATTAATGTCAACATCTATCTAAACATAGCCCTATGCCACTGTATGTTAGAAATTTATTTGCATATGTACATTTTATTAGATTATACTCTAAGTGCTTTGAGAAATATTGGGTTGGAATTTCAAACCAATCTAAGTGATTTAGGAGCACAAGCACCATTGACTTTCAATGAGATGTGTGCTCCTAAGTCACGTGGGTACTTTGGAAAAATTCCACCCAGACACCTTCATCCTCGTACTAAAATGAAAATTAAGAAAATATCTTAATATCCCTCCCAATACTTGGTGAAATAAGTTTGAGATATTCAAATGGGCGTAAACCAGTTAAGCATTCAACTTCCATTGAATTTCAATGAGATTTGGGTGACTAACACCTGTGAGGTTCCTTTGAAAATGCCAGCATGAATATATGCCCAACAGTTTGTTACAGTAAGTAGCGCTTTCCTAAAATGTGATAGAAAGCCCAGGACACATTTATATGGCTGTTGAAGTGACCATTCAATTTGGCCCAGTAACACATCCTCAGATGGTGCATCTTCAGATGATCGAAAGAGCTATGTTGATTTACACCAGCTGGGAATCTGACCTTAGTACCATGGAGCCTAACTGGATAGTTATTTAAATAGTGATCTAAATCAGTGCTTCTCAAAGCCGGTCCGCCGCTTGTTCAGGGAAAGCCCCTGGCAGTCCAGGCCGGTTTGTTTATCTTCCACGTCCGCAGATTTGGCCTATTGCGACTCCCACTGGGCGCGGTTCGCCACTCCAGGCCAATGGGGGCTGCGGGAAGTGGCGCGGGCTGAGGGATGTGCTGGCCGCGGCTTCCCACAGCCCCCATTGGCCTGGAGAGGCGAACCGCAGCCAGTGGTAGCCGCGATCGGCCGAACCCGCGGACGCGGCAGGTAAACAAACCGGCCCAGACTGCCAGGGGCTTTCCCTGAACAAGCGGCGGACTGGCTTTGAGAAGCACTGATCTAAATTACATTGTACCTAGGGTTTCTATCACACTTTAGGAAAGCATTACTTACTGTAACAAACTGCTGGGCAACTATTTATTTCACTGAGAACTGGAAGAGATAAAGATGTTTTCATAAATTTTAGGACAGCATCAAGATTGTGATATGTATTTCTAGTAAATCAGCTCTGTCATACATAATCTACTATCATCTGAATGCACAATTTTATATTATTGCAAGAATACACCACATTATGAGGCTATATTTAAATATATTCTTGGTCATATGGTCTTAGAACAAAGGTTATTGTGATAAATCCTTTACAAACACATTGTATGTATGACTGGGCCTTAAGTAATTCACATAAAATGGGTTTCCAGAGAAAACATTTGTGTGTCAACATACATTTTATTTCTTAGCCTGATTGAAAATGGTAAAAGCAATTCTGTTGGTGAAACAAGATATATATGGTATAATTCAGTTTTAGAGAACATTGAACAATCCATAAACTTTGAAGCACATACTGATATTGCTCTCAAAAAAACCTGCAGAAGTGTGAATATAGTGTGTATTTGAATTAGGTAAAAAAAAAAATCAATTAAACTAGTTGTCTTTTTTCTGCTACACAATATATCTAAGGAACATACATTTAAAACATTTCTCTTTATACATTTAAAAATGGAAAAATTACATCTCCATAGATGAAGGCCAGAATATTCTCTCTTCCTAACACTACAGTTAAAATTAAACCTTTTCAAAGTGATTTAAATGCAGTAAAGATTAATGGATGGACCTCATATATATATATATATATATGACCATTGCCACTGATGAGTTGCAAGTTGAGCAAAGGAATGGTAACACATGAATCCTATTAACGTCATTGAAAATCAGTAGCTAAATTCCCATTCACTGTTTTGGAAATTGGCCCTTGTGTGTTTAAATTTAAACTCAGAGCAAGGTTTGTGGTTGATATGTAAAATCCTCTGAAAACAGAGTCATCTAATAGAAATGCTGAGAGATGTGCAACTGGAATGCTTCTCTGGGTTACCATTGTATTGAACTGATCTTTGACAGGTGCTAGGTTCATGAAGAATTAATGGAAATCTCTCAGATGCCATATTAAAAAGCAAGGAGAAATGAATCATCAACCATGCTTTCTCTGTTAGGAGCTTTTCAGTCTGCAACTGGTACAGCTGCTCTCTTTGTACTTAGTGCCAAGTATTGTGTCAGATCTGCCAGTTTTGGGGGTCAGAAAGGACAAATTAAAGAGAAGCACAATGGTTTTTGTAAAACAAAAAATTGGATTACAAAAGATCATCCACTATCAAGTGGCCAGTGTCATTCTCAGCAGGGAGAAACATTTGATAGCAATGTCTATACAAGGAACTGGCTGTACTTTGCTATATGTGGCATGATATGAAAACAGGTGTGTGGCTTGAAACCAATGTCTGCCTTCAATAATGAATTATCCACAGCATTTTCTGAACCCAGTGTGATAGAATTGCTGTCAGGTGAGATTAAAATGGACTTGATGAAACTATAAAATGCAATGTTCAGAAAACATCCATAAACAGTCTGTGAACGATATGCTTCCAGAAACAGTTTTAGTGTAAAGTCTCTTTTGTAGATATAAGTACCATGCAGAAATCTGGCCTCAACAAAATTAACAAAAAAAACCCTAGAAAAAGTTACCCAGAACTTTTCATTCATCTGATCCACTGAGGCATGTTCCTGTGACTTAGCTAGAGAATTTATTTAGAAGCAGTGGTCTCACAGTCTGAATTCAGTAGAAGTATAAAGGTTAGAAGCAGATTGGATAGTCCAGAAGAGTAAGATATTTGCAGTTATCTGCTTTTCAACAGCATCTATCCATGACAAGCTGTATGGCTTTTAATATGCCCCCCTACTGTATATTGTTCTCTAGATGGCCCAAGTCTCTTAACATTGAAAGAATAAATAGAAAGGTTATCAGCATTCCATCAGTAGAGATCCTGGTGTTTTCTCGGATTTTTTTTTTAAGACCAAAGATTGGTTCTCTGTTCACTTTCAAATCATTTATTTTACTTGCATAACACTGTATAGTGAAAACCAGTTAGTATGTGACTGTTTCTGAGCGGATCTAACTAGCCTGAATGCTCCATTTAATTTAATACAACATACTGCTAAGCTGTTTATCTCTGCTCTGACCTGCATATTTACAGGAGGAAAAAAGTGGGTTTGTTTTAGAAGCCCCAATTGCATTTTAAAAAGGAGTCAAACAATTTCTGACAATGGACCAAGTTTAAATAAACAGAGATATATCACATGGATCAGCAACAATTGTGTAAGTCTGAATGCCAGTGTATATCCTGATGCAGATACTGGATCTCAAATCCTGTACCTCTAGGAGATAAAGCACATACAGGACATCATGCGGGGTGGAGAGGCAAAGTTTAATTAATCTTTGTGTCCTTGGGCTGTGGGGTTGCTCACAGGGGCAGTGCAGTCCCTGGCATAAATTAGAGCAGCCAGGGACCACTTTAATGTATGGCAACCTCTTTTTGATTTGAATGCAGAACTTCTGAGATTATGACCTTTACATGCATATACTTTCAAAATGGTATATGCATATACTTGCACCCACTGTTTGTAGATGCTGACATCCGTGTATGAAGGTCAATACCTCCATGCAAACTGGAAGTTATCCAAGGCCTGTGCATGCAAGTGTTAAAATTTGCACTTTCAAACTGGAATTTGGCCCCCGTGGACTTTGTGGATCCTGAAATTTGACTGAGCGCAAAGACATTTTTGCATCCATAAGCAATACATGGCCTTCATGCAGGAGGTGGTGGGACCTATTTGTCGAAGAATGACTGGTTTGCTGCGACCATTTGAACTTGCAGCCTAAGTAGATAACTTATCAACGCTTTCTATGTTACTTGACCCCACCTGCACTGGGGGTTCTGATGGCCCAGCACTGTCATTCTCTACCTTGGTCTTCTGCCATGAGATGTCCAACTCTGTAGTGCAGGCAGTGTTTTGGAGAGCTTGGAGGGGGGCTGAAATTCTCTGACTTCTCCACTAGCTAGGCAGCATCATCAGCATAGTCTTGGTTGGTAAACACTTCTTGACCAACCTTGTTTCCAATGTGTGGTGTGGCCACCCCAGAGATTTGTGGATTCACAGGATTGAGCCAAGTCAGGGAACTTCACTACATTATGCCTGGTGTGACACCATCAACCATGGTCAGTCTGGCTGGTGCAATGGTCTTCAGTACTCTATACATATTCGATGATAATGGACTTTGTGGATAAAAATGCTGGCACTTGCATGCACGCAGATGGTGGATAATTTGATGTTCACACACAGGTTTTAGATGTGTTAGCATGTGTTGGCACCTTACAATGGAGGTGAAAGTATGTGTGCACACCATAGGGGGAGGGATAGCTCAGTGGTTTGAGCATTGGCCTGCTAAACCCAGGGTTATGAGTTCAATTCTTGAGGGGGCCATTTGGGGCAAAAATCTGTATAGGGATTAGTCCTGCTTTGAGCAGGGGGTTGGACTAGATGACCTCCTGAGGTCCCTTCCAACCCTGATATTCTATGATTCATTTACCATATGCATAAGCTGGGAGCCTGGGTGAAAATTTACCCCAGAAGATAATATGCCTTTTAGGGCTTGCCTTCATGTACAGTGCTAGAGTGGTGCAAGGTTCTCCCATCAGCATACTTAATCCACCTCCCTGAGAGGAGGTAGCTATGTTGACGGGAGAACCTCACCCATCAACACAGTGCTGTCTACATGACACATTAGGTCTGTATAACTATGTCCCTCAAGCGTGTGGATTTTTCACACCTTTGAGCAACGTAGTTATACCGATATATGTCTGTAGTGTAGACCTGGCCTTAGACTAATTCTACACTGCAATCAAAGGTGTGCTTCACTGCTTGTATAGGCACACACGTGTGGTTTAATCTAGTTAGCATGCTAAAAATAGCTGTATGGACTTCAGCACAGGCTATGAGTATGTACCCAAGGGGACCAGGTAGGCTCGTACAGCCTGTGTTGAAGCCCATGCTGCCATGTCTTCACTGCTATTTTTAGCATAGTAGCTAGATTACAGCTACTGCAGGTATGCCTACATGGGCTGTAAGTCATACCTTCAACTGCAGTGTAGATATAGCCTTAGTTGGTATTTATCTTTTTTAGTGTATCTGTCAGGAGATGTAGGAAGTAAATGTTCCCAGAGTAGGAATTAGTCTTTTATGCTAATATAGTGCCAATATATTTGCTTTTGTGTTTAATTATTATTTATTTTATTCCTTTATTATTGTATTTACTTAATATTATTATTGTGTATTTTATGTGTACATGGAAATGCTTAGGTGAATTTGTTGTTATGTATTGTACTTGTTATGCTCCAGCTTCTTCTGTACTTAGGTCTGCTTGGAAGCAAAGAGCAACCTATTTCTGTGAACAATTTGTTGGTGAAATGAGTGTCAGCAGTAATATGAACCTGTTGCTATAACTGAGCCTTGATTCAGTGCATGTCGGTGTGAACTCTGCTTTGCTGTTCAGGAGAATTAGGTGGGCCACACCTGAGTTGTAATCACAGAGCCTATTGTGGTTGCAGAGTTCCAAGTTCAACACTTGTATCAAGGCAACTCAGAGGTCTTTTTCTTTTGTCTAACTGATCCTGGGACTAGATGCCAGTGGGTGGCAAGTATCATTCTAAATGATGAGTAAAATGTATTCTAAGCTCCAAGGCTTCTACAAAGCAGGGTGTTTTCCTAAGTCACTAGAAAGCAAGGTGTTGACAGAAGGGACTATTACAATGGACTAAATCCTGCTCCTCTACACAAACCCAAGGTAATAGGCTTTATCCAGGGAATATAAACAGGCTATGAGGGAGAGAATCTCCCATCCTCAACCTGGTGGCGGGATGGGGAGCACCATACAACTGCTCCACATGTCCTAATGCAATTGATGGGCTTTTGCATCTGTGTTCAGTGCATCTCCCCTGTTGGGGCTCTGGCTAGTGTATCTGCATAATGTTTTCACAGTGCAAACTAAGAATCCTGACAAAATTTGTAGCATTTTCACATAATAAAAATATAATACTTAGCTGTTGTATAGTGCTTCTTCTCAGAAAATCTCAAAGCACTTTATACAAGGGGTCAGTATCACTATCCCCATTTTACAAATGGGCAAACTGATGTTCTGAGAGGGGAAGTGACTTCTCCAAGGGTATACAGCAGAGCAGTGGCAGCACCAGAAGTAGAACCCAGGTTTTTTAAGTCATAGGTCAGTGCTCTAGCCACTAGGCCACACTGCATTTCTTAAATAGCATCGCATTGATTTATCAAAATGTTGCCATTGTGATGTAGCAAAATTTTATACCTGCAATCCTATTGCCCATCAAAAATGAAAGAAGAAAAAGTACACAAGGCCCAGTTTGCTTTCCTAGATTTTTAGAAGTCTCGGTAGATCTGATTCTTCAGGGATCTTCACATACCTAAGGCCTACCAGGCTTTTTTGAAGACCCTCGATTTCCTGGGCTAACAGATGACCATGACCTTCCTGCAGGTTTTCTTTCCAGGTGGTATAGTATAATGAAGTGCAATCCCCAGTGTTTGCCAGTGCTTGTCTGCAGCCTTAATTGACTTTATCTAAACAACTGCTACCCAAGATGACACATTTAATTGTTTAGCATGATCACAATTAACCTGCTCACTTCTGGTGAAATTCATGCCATCAAGTGAAGAAAGAACAAAAGCACCAAAGATGTTCCCACTACACACACATTTTTTTATTACAGCACCAGTCAATATTTTGCCTTTGCATGCTGCAGAAAACAATGGAGGTTTCATAGCCCAGGACTAAGGAGAATGCAGTTTATCTCCCAGCTCCTGCCAAATATCAGGACTGAGGCACATTAGCAGGGATAAAAAAAAATGAGGAGTCCTTGTGGCACCTTAGAGACTAACAAATTTATTTGGGCATAAGCTTTCATGGGCTAGAACCCACTTTATCAGATGTATGAAGTAAAAGATACAGGAGCAGGTATAAATACATGAAAGGATGTGGATTGCTTTACCAAGTGTTAAGTCAGTGTAATGAGATAAATCAATTAACAGCAGGATACCACGGGAGGAGAAATAACTTTTGAAGTGGTAAGAGAGTGGCCCATTACAGACAGTTGACAAGAAGGTGTGAGTAACAGTAGGGAGAAATTAGTATAGGATAAATTAAGTTTAGGTTTTGTAATGACCCAACCACTCCCAGTCTTTATTCAGGCTTAATCTGATGGGATCTAGTTTGCAAATTAATTCCAATTCTGCAGCTTCACATTGGAGTCCGTTTTTGAAGTGTTTTTGTTGTTGAAGAATTGCCACTTTGAGATCTGTTATTGAGTGACCAGAGAGATTGAAGTGTAGCATAGGGCACAGCCCTTGTTCAAACTCTGTGCTACTCAAAAATATAGGCTAAAATTAAATAAACAAAAGAGTGAAACACATATTTACTGAGGCAATCTGAAAGTGATAGTGTTCCAAAGCTTCTGAGCTGATTTAAGGATTAAATGTGATTATCTAGATGGTGTGAGCTAGATTTGTCTCTCTTTGGTTCAGCTTTTATGATAAAGCCCAGTGCAGTAGCAGAAAAGGATTGGATCTCAGTAAAAAACAAGAAGTAACCTCTCTGGACAGTGCTAACTCTGAATATTATACAGGGTCAGATCCTCAGCTGATGTAAAATGGTGTATCTATACAATGCTGATTAATAATGGAATCATGCTGATTTATACAAGATGAAAATCTATATTTAAAAATTAACTAACATGTTGGTTCACCATTGACAGATGTGGAAGAAGAAAAGTCATCAGGAGTGGGACCTGCAAATTTTGATTTGACATAATGGGTGGAGGTAATCAAAGCAAAACAAAGTGTAAGTTTTAGTGTTACTGTAGAGTTACAAAGTGTTAATGTATTTCATGTAGCTCAGGGAAGAAGACTAAAGAACTATAGTTACCGTACAATAAATATTATTTTAGTGAGAATCATGAAGAACTGATCAAGTGAACAAACTGCCATAATGCAAGTTGAAAATACACGGCCAAATTCTTGCTTACGTATGGCTGCATGTAAACCTCTCCAAGAGCAGAATTTGGTCTATAATCTGTGGAAAGATAATCATAATAGGACAAAAGAGAGGATGTTATGGCAGTAGCCACAAATGACATACATGAAGCAAATCTGCTAGATTTAACAGATCTTTAATAGAGGAGGTTGATCTTGCATAATGTGAGTGGAGTATGGTGCCAATCTTTGAACCCATTTGCTAATAAAATAGCATTGCTAATTGTTATCCCTTATGAATTCAATACTGGTTTCCAGCCAAAGCATCATAAGCAGTTGACTGCTTAGACATAACAGTAACATTCAATAATGCCATGCTGTGGCAGTTTAGAGGATGCAGCAGCACAGGAAAGTGATGCAATTGCCTGTGAAGAAAAATCGAGGTGGCAGATTCCACCTGGAAACTCAAGTTGGAATGAGACAGAAATGGTTAAATATGATCACATTCTGCCTTTTCAGGGTAGGCTAAGGAGGCAGATCAAGAAATGTTTGTCTAGATGAGACTAGCCTTATAAAAGACTAGAACCCTGCTCATGGGGGCTTTCTGTATTGACTGGCATAAGAATTGAGGAATATTTGGGGGAAAATGCATATTTTTGAAGGTAGCATAGACCTTTGTATTAAACTGCTAGTTTGTTTTTGTTAAGTAAATGAGTAATTCTAAAATAATTTGGGAAATCACCCTGGCTAATAAACAAGATAGAACAAATTGAGCTTAATGGGAATCCCCGCGTCCCCTGAACCCTGCAAAGTACTCGTTTGCATGCATATACACACACAAAACTCCTTACAGATTTCAGTGCATTTCTCTCTTATGAAATACTGTAAAATTCAGTTATTATATGGAATGACCCTAATATCATCAGCAGATGCAAGATATTCAGTGTGAGAAAAAAATTGAGAAATTATTGAATATGCAAAAGAAAAGTGGAGTCAGTTCTTATGCAGAAAATTAACTGTGGGAAAATAAAAAATATTTAGAGAATTGGTTATTGTGTGTTTTAGACAATTAGAATTTAGTTGATTTACCAAGCATACTTTTTAAAAAAAAATAGGACTTATAGACCGAACTACACACTTATGAAAAAGCTATAGAAGAACATTAATCTCTCACTGTTTTGGTGTATTGAAATTTTATGAATCTACAATTATTTAGAATATTTTAAATTTTTACAGTTTTGTGCCATTAGAGAGAAGGGGACAAACTTATTTATTCAACAGGAATCATATGTTGTAGAATGCATATGGAGGTGGTGGAATCTCCATCCTTAGAGGTTTTTAAGGCCCAGCTTGACAAAGCCTTGGCTGGGATGATTTAGTTGGTGTTGGTCCTGCTTTGAGCAGGGGATTGGACTAGATGACCTCCTCAGGTCTCTTCCAACGCTAATATTCTATGATTCTAATGCCTTGGAAAGCATTTAAGAAATAAAACCACCTCGATGAACAGCGTAGAGCTTTTTGTGATGTGGTTAGAGTGATGCAGTATCAGTGTAGACAATGTGCTTGCTTATGTTGGCCTAATTAGCCTTCAAGAAGCAGGGCTGGCTCCAGCATTTTTGCCTCCCCAAGCGGAAAAAAAAAAGTGATTGGCGGCACTTCGGCAGCAGCTCTACCGCCACCGCTTCATTCTTTGGCGGCAATTCGGCGGCAGATCCTTCCCTCGGAGAGGGACTGAAGGACCCGCCGCCGAATTGCTGCCGAAGACCCGGACGTGCTGCCCCTTCCCATTGGCCTCCCCAGGCACCTGCTTGCTGTGCTGTTGCCTGGAGCCAGCCCTGTCAGGAAGTGTCCCACAATGCCCATCATAACCACTGTAGTCAGCAGGTGGAACTCCACTGCTCTGCAGGTACAAAGGCATGCATCCCTCCCTGGTTAAAAGGCCTAGGAATTTTTGAAATTCCTCTTACTGTTTGCTCGACATGGGCTGTTCACACAGCATCTTCCCAGCTGACCGTGTCGGCTTTCTGCAACAGACGTGTTTCCGCATGGTATACACTGGAGCTGTTGGATTTGCTGCATCTGGGGGAAGAGAAGACTGTGCAGTCGCAGCTTCGCTCAAGCCATAGGAGCTTTGATATCTACAGGCTGATTGCTAGTGGCATGCAGGAGAAGGGACACGAAAGGGAGTGCACCAGTGCTGTGCTAAGATCAAGGAGCTGAGGGAGGTGTACTAGAAGGCAGTGCCAAAGACATGTCATTTCTACGAGGAGCTGCATGCCATCCTCGGCGGTGATGCCACTGCCAAGAGCCCCATGGATACTTCCGAGGGGACTGGAGGCAGTGGCCAGTAGAGTGAACCCCGAGGATTAAGTAGTGGATGAAGAAATGGAACTGGAGGAGGATGTGGGTCATTCAACAGGGTCTTCCAGTGGTGTGGCAAGCCAGGGCCTATTGACTCTGGAGGGGTTTAACCAGTCCCAGCACTCTGCTTCTGGCACTCATGAAGAGGAGAGGCAAGCTCTGTTAAGCACGCATTTTGCTTTGATACTGCACTGTGATATAAATGAGACCTCAATCTCCTATTGTTATATGATAGAGGAGGGATAAGGAATAGAAATTAGTAACAGAGCCTATGCAGCTAGGCAGTGGGGGTCCGGTGGGAAAAATTGTTAATGTACACTGGTATGTCCCGGGAATCCTCCATGGAGACCTATAGGAAACTTTTGTATAGGTGCTCTGCAATCCTCTGCCGAAGATTGGCAGAGCTGCCTTGTTTCTCCTCCCGCTATAGGAAACTTTGCCATGCCAACCAGCAATTATTTCTTCAGGGACTAAAGTGGCACACAGGCAAACAGTATATGTACCTAGTCTGAAGCCACATGCACAAAAGAGATACATCCTTGTATCCTGGGTTACCCTCATGGTATTCAAAATACTCTTCTTAGAGTCACCCTCTTTTCAAACCACCCAGACACTTTATCCCTTCTTGCCCATTCCCCTTCCCAACTCCTCCCCACCCACTGAACTCATGATATTTGAGACTCTCACCAAGCTGTGTGCTAGCAAAGGGACAGTGAGAAAGAGATGTATGTGACTTCTGTGATACTGTCTCTGTTCATTGTTTCTTTGGCTTCTACAGCTGTGCCCTTGAGGACCAACTCCTACCCACCGGGCAGAGTGCCTCCATCAGATAAGGAAGCGAATGAGGAGGAGTAAGGAGGATATGATTAGAGAAGTGCTGCCGTCAATAGATGCAACACATAGTGAAACAAGAGCGTGCAGGGAGATAATTAATGAAAAACTCAGACTGGATAGCCTGGAAAGGAGACATGAGCAGCAGCAGATGATAGATAGACAGGAGCAGATGATAAAGCTACTTGAGGGCCAGACAGAGATGCTTGAGTCCCTCATAGTGCTGACATCTGAGCACATCTGTGTATGACTCCCTCTGCAGCCAATACAGAGCACCATTCTATGCCATCCCCCAACACATTCCTCGCATGTTCCCGTTCCGTCACAGTACCCCTTTGTAATCATGTTGGCTCACCCCTGCAGCGCCTTCTGCTGGTCATCTCGGGAATTAGCTCACCAGTCATCAGAGCGCCCTCTGCAGGCCAGGTGTCCCACCTGTCATGGGCCCCCATGTCCCTCCTAGACCCCAGTGCCCTTGGCTTGGGTGCTGCCCCCCTGGCAGTACCCCACTCTCTCTGGGTCTCCCCACCCAGGGGAACCCCCACCCCCTATCCCCACATCACCTCAGTCGTGGCTACTGCCAGTCACCATCTAGCCCTCGTGCCCTGGGGCGGACTGCAGTCTATCAGCCAATCATCACAGGCAACAAGGGGTTTGGACTGGCTGTCTTTACCCACCCTCAGGCTGCCCCTCTGCAACCCCAATACCTATGTGGGCCTAGGACCAGGCCTTGCATCCTGGGAAGTTGCTGACCTAGGGTTTCCCTGCCCCCCAAGCCTTTCCCCAGCCCTGCCTCACGCTAGGTCCCCAGTGAGTTCCCCAGCAGTCAGGCCTGTCTCTCTCTCCAGTCAGAGTAAGACTCCTAAGCAGCTGACTGCCCTGGCCTTCTTATAAGGCCTAGTTGCTTAGTTTGGGGCGTGGCCCCAGCTGCAGCCACTTCTGCCAATCAGCTGGGGTTTTGCTCCCTTCCACAGCCCCAGCCCTCTGCAGGGCTTTTCCAACCCCTTCATGGCTGGAGCGGGTGTTCACCCAGCTAAACCCTTGCAATTCACCTCTAGAGACTGGTTTCGTGATGAAAGCTGGAGTTATACACAGCTGTGAGAGCCTGAACCGAGAGACTGCTCCTCATTCCCTTGTCCTCTGTTTGAAAAAAAAGTTTTATCCTTTAATTAAAGTCTAGTCTTCGGGGGGGAGGGGGAAGAGTCTTTATTTGTGTCATGCACATGGTAGTTGCTGCTAAAATTCAAACACAGTGGCTATAGGCAGTAACATTTGCTCACTACAATGAAAGTTCAAAAAACAAGCATTCCAGGGGTCATTTAAGGCAGCAAACAAACATTGCCTGGCTGAATGCATCATATAAAAAGACACATTACTGGTGCTCATTGTCAAAATGCTCCTTCAGAGCCTCCCTGATTCTAATAGCCACCCTCTTAGCCCCTCTGATTACCCTGGTATCTGGCTGCTCAAAATCAGCAGCCAGACAATCCACCTCAGTGCTCCACCCCGGTGGAAAATTTTCCCCCTTCGCTTCACAAATGTTATGGAGAACAGAGCAGGCTGCTATGACCATCAGAATATTTTCCTCATTGAGGTCCAACCTGCGGAAAAGGCAGTATCAGTGATCTTTTAATCTGCCAAAGGCACATTCAACAGTCATTCGGCACCTGCTGAGCCTGTTGTTGAAGTGTTCCTTGCTGCTGTCTAGGTTCCTGATGTAAGGCTTCATGTGCCACAGGAGCTTGGCGTATGATGGATCTCTCAGGATCATTATGGGAATTTGCACATCCCCCACTGGAATCTTCTTGTCTGAAAAGAAAGTCCCAGCATGCAGCTTTCTATACAGTCCAGTGTTCCTAAAGATGTGTGCATCATGCAACTTCCCTGACCAGCCTGCACTGATGTCAATGAAACAGCCCCAGTGATCCACCAGAACCTTCAAGATCATGGAGAAGTAGCCCTTTTGGTTGATGGACTCTGTCGCAAGGTGGTCTGGGGCCAAAATTGGGATATGAATGCCATCTATCACCCTACCGCAGTTAGGGAATCCAATTGCTGCAAAGCCATCAATTATTTCTTGCACATTATCCAGAATCACAGTCCTTCATAGTAGGAAGTAATCAATGGGCCTGTACACTTGCATCACTGCAGCTCCCACTGTGGACTTTCCAACTACAAACTGATTTGCAACTGATCAGTAGCTGTCTGGATTTGCCAGCTTCTACACAGTGATCACCACTCACTTTTCCACTGTGAGGGCAGATCTCATGTTGGTGTCTTTGCACCAAAGAACAGGGGTAAGCTCCGCACACAGTTCCAGGAAAGTGATTTTATGCATCCAAAAGTTCTGCAGCCACTGCTTATCATCCCATACGTGCATCATGATGTGATCCCATCACTTAGTGCTTGTTTCCTGAGCCCAGTACCGATGGTCCCCCATGTGCATCTGCTCCATGAATGCCAGCAGCAATCTTGAATTGTTTCTTTCCATGGCACACAGCAGGGCAGGCACCACAAATTTTCTTTGTTTCCCAGCTCAAGAAATACTGCAGGACCAGCCACATTGTGTTCATAATGCTCATCACAAGACTGGTCAGCAGCTCAGGATCCATGCTTTCAGGCAGAGATGGTGGGCACACAGTTTACAGGGGATGTTAAAAGCAGCGCAAAATGAAGTCGGAAATCCATGGAATGATGGGACAGAAAGAACTGCATCATGGGATGGTGAGCATGCGCTCATGATGCACCGTGATCAGTTTCCAGAGCTTCCAGTGGCAGAGGGTGGTGAGTTGCACAGTGGGATAGCTACCCTTGCTGCAACACCCTCTCTGTTGATGCAAGAGCACTGACTGTGGACTCACTCCACTGACACAAGGAGCATTGTACACATCCAATGAAATTAAAGTGGCATATGGTCGTTGATGTAACAAGGTGACTTAACTCTGTGGTATAGACAAGGCCTTAGTCTGTGATGGGGTAGAGTTATTCAGTGGTGGCTGGTGACATCTGAAAGGATGTAAGGTGAGATACATGCTGCATCCATCTCAGAACCTTGACTGGATTTATCTTGAGCTGGAATAAAGAACAGTTCACTATAGTTGTGAATTCTGACAGTGAAACTCACAAACATCTCTTTGCTGTTGAGCCCTTGGGAACAAGTCTAGTAGAACCACGGTTGCTGCAACACCAGTATGTATCACTCTCCACTCTGGACTTCTGCTTTGTCTGCACTGATGGAGATGAAATTCCTGTCAGACCTTTTAAAAATATTGTAGTGTATAGAGACCCAACATAGAACTGAGCTGAAAAAGAAGATGTTTTATTTTGGCAGAGGTTTACCCAGACAACTAATCAGCCTCCATCTTGGAAAACTTCCTCACTCCTCCCCGTCAACTCACTGGAGAGAATACCAGTCTTAGGACTTCTAATTGTAAATAGCTATTCTCACACTAGGGGGAATTGAACATATCATATACCTACACCATTTACAAATATGAATCACTCTTTCCAAGCAAAATGTTAGTGGAAAAAGGTAATATTGGACATTTTCCCATTATGGTTAAGGGACCTCTGGTCACAGTAGCCTCAGCAGGAAGCAGGGAAGCTTGGGCCTAATTTTGAGGACTGTTGAGTACCTACAACTCCAGTTCAAGTCAATAGGACTTGCACATTCTCAATATCTCTGAAAATAAGGCCCCCTTTGTCTACAGCAGGTAAAGGTTGGGCCAAGAATTGATTTTAGTGATAATTTGTCTTTTGTGAGTGTGAGATTATGGGAATGATGATGATCGATTGGTTTGAATTGCAGTAGTGCCAATAGTCCTTAATCAGGGATCAGGGGTCCATTGTGCAGGATACTGTACATGCATATAGGAGCTTACTGGTGTTTGACTCCTGGAAGGAGGGGGGAAAGAGTGTATTTAAATGCAGCATTTCATGTATAGGAGTCTGCATATGAGAAGGTGGGAGTGGAAACAGTATGGTAATTAATTTTATTCTTACATACACATGCTTTAGCATGTGAGTCGGCTTTTGCAAAGTCACACATTTTGTTCAGATTATCTTGACCTCCAATCAACATATATGTAACAAGCTAATTACTGAGCAAGGACTGATGGGGACTGTGCAAGGTCAATACAGAATTGCTATTACAGTTATTGTACTTTTTTGTCCAAAGGCTAATAATTTCTGGCCTGAATTATACCAGGCATAAATTTAATTCTAAACTTAATAGTAGCAGCAGACCATAAGATTTACGTTTTAGGCAATCATTTTTCATTGCCTCATGTCTTGTGGGATTTCAAAATGGATTGTATATGCTTCTGTAGTAGCAAAATGCTTCTTCAGACATTGGAAATCTCCATACACATCAGACATTATAACTAGCAGCAAACTGCTTTTTGAGTCTTGCTTGAATAGGAAGTATTACCTGCAGAAGCAGACACTTTTAGTGAAATGTGCTGGATATAATTGTGGTCTAAAATTAATTTGAAATCAATTAGGAAACCTATGCTCCTTGCCACTGTGAGATGTGGAAGGGAGCAAAGCAGGGTAAAGAGTGAACAGGAAAGGCACCAGAACCTGCAAAAGCATCCAGGCATGCTCCTCCCCTTCCTGTGGAAGCCTCTCTGCTCTAACACTGTGTGAGGAGAGCTCTGCGAGTTTGCTGAGGGCATATTGAGGCTGGGAAGGGTCAGGGTATTAGTTGCATGGTGTTCTTCACTGTTGGTATTTCTGCTTGAAAATTCAGCAGATGTTAATGCTGCTGGAAAACACATTAATTTCTGCTCCACATGGTCCAGAACAGTGGTTGGGTGGAGGCACAGCAATAGCAGCATGGCTCCCTTAGGATATAGGTTGCTAAGGGGAATGGGATGCTTGGGGAACACTATGAAGAAGTACTCCCTCCTTTGTATTGGAGATTCTTTTCCTCCTGGTTACACCATGATCCTTGGGATTTGGGGACTGTCTTCTCTGCCTGCTCTGCAGCCCTTTTTAGGGCCTGATCCAGCAAAGCACTTAAGCACATGCTTACCTTCAGGCATGGGAGTCCTCTCATTAACTTATACCTGTTTGAATGCTGTGCTGGTTTAGAGCCTGAATGCATGGATTGAGGGATATAGATGGGATTTGATAAATAGCAATGGAGATGCACGGGATGAACAATGTATTTCAGACCTTTGACTTATGTGACTACACCCATTTCAGTGTGGGTTTGAGAGGCTTTCAGTACAGCATAGTCTCAGAATCTTACAGCAGCACTGAATGGGAAGTATTTCCGATCAGTGTTGAAATGAGAGCAAGTGTCTGAGTGAGATGTAACCACCAAACTAATTTTTGTAACTATTTATTTAGGATGTTTTAACAAGTTTACATGTTCTTGCCATGTAAATATCAGAAACAAAACAATTGTTTTTGTTACAACAATTAGCTTTGTTTATAGAGACATTATACAGGGATATAGTCAGCAGATCTAACTTTTTAACATGGTGTTACTATATTACAGAGTAAGCAAGTCATTTCTATTGATTGTATTAAATTCAGTGAAATCTCTCTATATAAATATTTAACTTACCGGGTATGTCTATCAAATGTTAATATTACAAAAAAA
>NW_020664471.1:13236426-13238443 GCF_002925995.2 Terrapene triunguis
TTAATATTACAAAAAAAAATTGGACAGGTGTGCTGGCTTTTTTTTTTGCAGGTGAATATACTTTGTCTGAGTACTGACTAAAAGGTACCCAAATATCTGAGAATCTATCTATGCTCTGTATGTTTTGCTAGGTACATAATTGGTGTGTTAATTTTTCTATAACTATAACCACTCATATTTTTCGAACCATTCCTCAATGGTTGGGCTATTTTTCTTTTTCCAGCGAGAGGCTACCAATAGCTGAACAGCTACTAGCAGATGAGAGATTGATTCTTCATTTCCTTTTGTGTGACCACTTCCACTGGGAAGCCCCAAGATGATTACCAAAGGATCATTTGGTAATGAATAGCCAACAATTTGTGATATTTGGTTACAGATTGCATTCCAGTACTCTCCAATGACTGGACATGTCCACTATACATGCATAAAACCTCCTCTTTCACCACAATTTCTCCAACATTTATCTCCATTCTGTCAATATATACGTATTTTAACCTGACTGGTGTGAGGTAGCATGGAAACAGTATCTTAAAGAAATTTTCTTTTATTGTGCTACCGAGTGAATTTGCTGGCCCTCTTCCAGATTGAATCCCATTCCTATGGAGTAATGCATAAAACATAAGCCCTTGTATCAGAGGCCTGGTATGAGGCCTGAGGCCTAAACTAAAGTAGTGGTCAAAACTTTGCTATTATGAAGCAAAGTCAGGTTGTGAGCAAGAGGCAGGCCCTGGTGACAAAATTTGGCAAGCACAGGACTAATATTGCAAAAACACATATTCCTAAGAGGTCATAGGCACAGAGCACTCACGCAAGCACATTCCAGAAGGGTGGTACCAAAACACCTCAATAACGGCACATTCCCCGAAGATAACAGGAACACACTGACCCATCCTAAAGATAAGGTCAGGATAACAACACGATGAATAAAAATGTTTTAATCAAACCAACATGTAAAAGGCAATGGGTGGCACCCTAATATGTCAAAGGGTGGCACCCTGATACGTCGGGGCAATACGTAACTTGTTTGTATTGGTGTATAAAGATGTATCTGAGAGGGAGTGTCTTTGGCCAGCTGAGGGGGCAGTGGAAATTCCCACCACTGACTGAGCTGCATCCATTGTTACGAGCATACATGTATTAGTGGTCCAGTAAAGTCTGCAGGATTCTAGTACTGTGCTTCATCAACAATAAACCTAGATGGGTCCCTTCCTATCTTAACAGATCTTGTGGTCATTGGGTGGTTCGCTCAAAGTCTGCTGTGCCAGCTTTCTGTGCAGAGCTGGGACAACACACAGAGAGAACACAAATACACACAGCTAAACATCTAAACACAGTGTCTATCCACATCTTTTCCCCAATGTGCCAGATATGGACAATATTTTATTAGGAAAGATGTCTGCAAAGATGGATATAAGTTAGTTATATTTTTTTGTTTCCTAATTGACCAGATGCCATTGCCTATAGGCAATAAATAGTTTGCCTATAGTTTAATATATAAAACTAGTTTGTATAAAGTTGCCCATAGCTTGCCAGTCCAGTGAGCCTTTTAAAAACATAGGATCTTTCACTGGCATGTGTTTGCCTTTATTATTGGCCTGTGTATTGATACCTCTTATAATACTACCATAACTGTGGATCATATGGTATGACGGGTTGGATCACAGAAACCCCCTTGGGAACTACCAACTGATGTGCCAAGACTACTTCTGCCCCTGCTTTCCCTGCCAGCCTGGGACACCAGCACCCTGTCTTGTTGAGCCAGACATGCCAGTCTACTCCAACACAGACTCAGGGTCTGAACCACGTGCCCCAAAGCTGCAGATTTAGCTGAAAGCAACTTACAGAAGTGTTCCTGTCTTTAACACTCAGATGCCCAACACCCAATGGGGTCCAAACCCAAAATAAGTCAATTTTACCCTGTATAAAACTTATACAGGATAAACTCATAAATTGTTTGCCCTCTATAACACTGATAGAGAGATATGCACAGCTGTCTCTCCCCCCCCCCCCCGATATT
>NW_020664471.1:13238543-13261296 GCF_002925995.2 Terrapene triunguis
CCCCCCCCCCCCAATGGAAAAGCACCAGGTTAAAGATGGATTCCAGTTCAGGTGACACGATCACATGTCACTGTAAGACTTCATTACCCACTTGCCAGCACACAGGTATACAGGAAGACTCACAAGTAAAACAGAGCCATCTACAGACAATTGTCCTGGTTAATGGGAGCCATCAAGATTCCAAACCACCATTAATGGCCCACACTTTGCATAATTACAATAGGCCCTCAGAGTTATATTGTATATGTCTAGTTTCAGATACAAGAGTGATACATTTATACAAATAGGATGACCACATTCAGTAGATTATAAGCTTTGTAATGATACCTTACAGGAGACCTTTGCATGAAGCATATTCCAGTTACATTATATTCATACTCATCAGCATACTTTCATAAAATCATAAAGAGTGCAACGTCACATATGGGATGCTACACTTTTCAATGGTAGAGAATCACTCTTTCACACTCACAGGTGTGCACAAGTATGCTTCTGCAGTATCTAGACATCTACAAATTTCCATGTGCAATCACAAGAAAAGAATGGAAGCCGAGAGTTTGGTAGCCTGTGTGAAATGATGGTGGACTCCATCCAGTGCCTAGTGGGCAGGAATCCACATCAGAAACCCTCCTCAACCTCCTCCCCCCCAACACAAACACTAAGTGGTGCCCATGTTAGTAGTCTGTCTCAGTAGAAAGGATTCAATGGACATTGAAACTAAGCTACTCTCGTCCCTAGCGATGGTCTTTCCAGGTCCGGATGTAAGCACATTGATAAGACAATATGGAGTAGCCCCTAACTGACCTTTGTCCTGCTCCCCAAACTCCCTTCTTAGAGCACATTGAGCCCAGTGGAGCTGCACAAAAGAGGCACGAGCTCTCTGTGCATGTTTTCTCCACCCTCCCCTTCCTTGCATAGCAGAATTGCACTTATTCAGCTGCCTTCCAGGCTCTCTGTGTCCATGACTCAGGCTGGGGGTTCAGCCCCAGAGGAGGAATGTTCTTTCTTGCTGTGCTTTTGTGGGCAACATTGTGGCATCCCAGTATTATCTATAGAAACACAGAAGAGACACTTAATCCATTTTTCCAGTTTTTAAAAATTGAAAATTAAGTGTCTTTTAATACAAGACATCAGACAGCTCAGAATGAAGTGCAAGAGTTTTACTGGATTATTACATTAGTTATGGTGCTCAAGAGATTAAATTAGGAAATACACTACTGAATGTTCCTGAGATAACTATTTTCTCTGGGCTACAGTACTTAAAAAAATAAGGTGATAAAGATTATTTGGAGTTTCCTTTAGTCCTTTTGTCATATACACTACAAGGCAACTCTCTTTTATTATAAGAGGTCTAGGAACTGTTCTAAAGTTAAATCATTGTAAATCTCACGCTTCTTTTACCAGGGCAATGCAATCTGAAAGACATAGTGACTGGGGGAAATTGGAACAAACTCTCTTAATATATTTTTTAATTAATGGAATTTCTTAAGGTTCTATCTCTACCCAGGGGGGTCAGAGATAAAGACAATCACAAATTTTGCTTGTTTGACGGGCACAAGATTAACAGTGTTTGGTTGCTGGGGGAAGGTTTGTTCACTCCATCCATGAGGCAGAGGTTCCGTATTGGAGCTGACAGGGAAGAGCTGGTTAAGAACAGTCAGGTTACTTGATACCATATGGTGCTATGATTAGAGGGTTGCTACACAGGGAGAGTGAAACCACAGTACCTTTTGGGCAATAACTTCAGGGAGCGTGGGGAGAACTGCTATCCCAGCATTGGTTTGCATCATAGAACTGCATTGATTTTTCTTACTGTAGTAAAATGGTCATCATGGGGTTAACTGGGTTATTTATAATCTTAGCAGATGGGCCCATGACAACACCCCCTACTTCCTGTTTTGTTAGGTGGAGTTCATCCCCATGCAGTTTTGTTGTGATGCAGTTGAATAAAATAGCAGGCTCCCTAGTTGGCAGTCATGTGAGTAAAGTGTTATTTTTGTTGCACTGAGTGGTCTCTTTGCAAAACTTAGGGTAACCACATTGATAATTATTAACAGAACTGATTTGCAGGGATGGAAGAGAATGGCTGTCAAAGAACAAACATCAGGAAGAACAAAGATGAGGGAGCTGTGAGAGTCCCCAGGTCCCAATATTCCTCCAGAGTTGGGGAGCTTTTGTCTGGGACAGCATAGGAAAGAAGACACTAGATTCCTTTTAGGATTGCCCTCATCATTCTCCCTTTTCCTCTCCCTTGGGGGTGCTTAGCTTCCTCTTGGGCTTGGAGGGAGACATGTGGTAGGGAATAGGAGCTCCCTAAATGACTGGATGGACTGAAGGGCTCCCAGCCATTGGTTCCCACATATCCAAGGGGAGTATTTATAAGTTTTTCTCTTTCTTAGGGTGCCACTGTGCATCTAGGAGAAATAGCTCCACCCACTCTCTGATTAGAGTAGGACTGGGTTTCTGGACCTTGCAGGGGCCATCACACTAGTTGCCTTTTGGAGGCTGGGACAAGATTCCCCCTCACCCCCACCCCCACTTATTGCCAGACTGGCCTGGGTGGGACAGGGCTATTTCGCTTTCATCTCAGCCTCCCAGGTATCCTGGGAGTGGAAGGGGAGGGGGGCGTTAGGTTGTGAGGTGTTTGAGTTGTTACAGCTTGGCAGGTGTCCAGTGCAGGAGCTCATGCAGTAGCACCAAGGTTGGGGAGGGCTTTCTCTACAGTAAATGGGAGTGGTGACTGGGGGGTCCTATTGGTATAGTGCAGGGCCATTTCCTCAGCCTTTGAGTGCAGGATGGTGGGATCCCAGAAGCAGTGCTGGAGACAGGTTGAAAATATAGGGGTTGGCGAGCTGTGGGCAGTCCTTCCCCAGGTGGTACAGATTACTGAAGGAAGGCTGACCTGCACTGGACAAGTTATTGCCAAATATTTCCCAGATGTGTTAATAAAGTTGTAGTCAATTAAATACATTCCTGGTGTCTTGTATTGTCTTCCTTGGGTATCAGAGACAATTCCGTCTAGCCGGTAAGGTAAAACTTTCAAAGAAAAGCTGTTGTGTTCTTTGTAATATCCTGCCTTAGCAAAGTTACCGATGAAGATGATAAATTAGATTCCAAGACTGTGATAATCTAGTCTGACCTTCGGTATCACACAGACCATAGAACATCTCCAAAATAATTCATAGAGCATATCTTATAGAAAATGGTTCAGTCTTGATTTTAAAATTTTCAATGATGGAGAATTCACCAGAATCCTTGGTAACTTGCTCCAATGGTTAATTACTCTCACTGCTAAAAAAAAAAAAATGTATGCCTTATTTCTCGTCTGAATCTGTCTAGCTTCAACTTCCAGCCATTGGATTATATTATACCTTTCTCTGCTAGATTGAAGAGCCCAATTTTAAATATTTGGTCCCCCTGCAGGTACTTATAGGCTGTAATCTATAGCCACTCCTTAACCTTCTCTTCATTACAATAAATAGGTTGAGCTCGTATCTTTAAAAGATTAGCTACAACTATGCATATTACAGGACACTCTGTCACACAGTTGTGTCATTGCACCATAATCCTGATTTGAAGTATTTTGAAGTTCTGGTAATTAATCTCTCCTAAATATAAGGATTACTGTTCCACACAGTTGATATGAAACCAAGATGCAGTTTGGTGATATTGGGGTGGGACAAGGGTATCATGTAGATAGGCTGATTCTGCCATCTTTACTCTCCTTGAATATCAACGACTATAATTTAACCATTTATTCCTACTCATTGTTTGATGTCATTGGGATTACTTGCAGAGAAAGATGGTACTCAACTTGAGTAAGGGACACAGAATCTAGCCCTTAATTTGTAATCCAGAATGTCTGAAAAAAGATAGTTTACTATAATTGTATATGTAGTTCCCCAACCATGACATTGAATTGATTCACCAACTTGTACCCTCAGCTGGAAGCAAGATAAAATGAAAGAGGCTACCAAGGAGAGAGGAAAAATGGGTAGCGGGGCTGGGGGTAGAGATAAAATGAAAAACCTTAGTGAGCAGTCAGCATTAACCTAGTGAGAAAAAAAACAGGGAAATGTTATCCATTTTCCTTTGTTAAAGCTACCATTTCAAAATTAGGGCTGTGAAGTAAAATCCAAGATTGCGTTTTTATTCTTTAAAAAACAAATCTTACCATGTTGGAGAATCTGGACAGCTAAATTATGTTTGGTGAGAAATAGAAATGACAAATAGTTAGGTCAGTAAGAAAAAAATAAACATTCAATCTATAATTAAAATTTTTCTCTTTAGTCAAAACATTTTCCTGGTAGGTATATTAGCAGAATACAGAGAGATGCTACAGCCTCTGGTAAACACAAAAGGGGCGTATTAGAATTGGACTGGAGCATGCACCCAATCCTTAGGCAGCTGGGCAATCCTCAGAGAATGACTGTAGCAGGCACAACTCTGAGGAACGCTAACCCAAATTGAAGAAAGCATTCCTTTTCAGGACACCACATACACATGTGCTTAAGTCCCATTGAAATAAGTAGAAGTTAGGGATGTGTTAAAAGTTAAGCACATGATGAAGTGTTTTCCTGAACTGGACTGGTTAGAATGCTGACTAAGCTATGCGAGGAGCTATTTTATTCCTCTGAGGGCCAGTCCCAGAATTGGGGGAGGTATAAAGGTCAATTAAAGTAACATTTGTCTCCTTCTGTCTTCTGAGCTCAGCACACACAGGATTGAGCCAAAGTACACAAACAGAAATAGCACTCAAGTCTATTGTCTTATATATATTTTTTGTTATAACTGCAAAAACTTAGATCAATAGAACAAGTATTCAGAAAACTGACAAACCAATTCCATAAATTGCTAATGCAATAGTGCAAAAATATAAGACCTTGGTTAACAAGTATTTATTAAATAAAAGTCTGGTAATAGAAAGAATTTCTTGTTGCCGAATAAGAATTTTAATACAATCTAAACTAAGCCAGAGGTGCATCGTTTATCAATTATGTTGTAGTTAAAATTAGGCCTGATAACTCAATATGAAACAAAACGACACCAGGATTAAAACTGCACTCCATTAACAAGAGGGCAAGTGTATACAAACATATTACTTTTCAGATCAAAGAATTTTAATACAGTAAGTAAATAGGAAGCCAAGTCTAAACTAATTTTTGTATTCATTAAATTATTCAGTACAAAGGCCAACAAAAGTAGATCTCTAGTGATATGATACACAAACACACATGCATAATTTTCCAAATCACAAAATTTCTCTATAAAATATCAGTAGAAAACTAAGGCAGAACTTATTTTTGTGTGAATGACATTTCAATGGCTTTAGATCAGACTCTTCAAGGAAGCAGTATGCAAAATGAAATCTCCTGCAACCCTGATGGATGTGTTCATGAGAAAGGGGCAAGTCATAAATCCACCTCTGCAGCAACAGAACTGGGGCAGTTCAGCTGCATGGAGAGAATTCAAGGGTCTGTGTGAGGGGTGTGAACCCCATACAGAGCACACTCCTAATCCACAAAGCGTCCCGGATGTAGGTGATGGTATAACTGGAGAGGGACAGGAATAGGTCCAGATTGGAAGATCCAGTCTTCCACCTCACAGTGGAGGGCATGCAAAGGTGCAGAGAGCTCATTCACTAGAAGGGTGTAGTAGCACCCACAGAGTGGCTGTGGAGCTGCTTTGCCAGCACCCAGCCCAATTGCTTGGGATGGGCACTAACATGAGGATTTGGCTCTAAATTGATATATTTTACCTCTTAAATCTCAACATTTCAAACTAAAACGCAAACATAATTAAATCATTTTCTCTTACAATTCTGGTTAAAACTCAGTCACAACTCATACTCACCTAAATTATTTTTCTTTTAATCCACAGACTCAATTCCTCCTCCTTCATTCCTCCCACCTCACTTTTTTCATGTGACTGTTCAAAAATTCATCTCTGTCCTAAGAGATACTATTTAGTATCCTTCCTAATGCAGCATTTGAGAAGTTAACTGACCTAGAAAATCATAGCAAAGAATTTTTTTTATATTATAATTTTAATACCTTCTGGCCTATGTAAATCTAGGTGCAGGTTTGTTCACCACTATAACATTTTTCATCGTTTGTGTCTCCAAAAGTTGATATAAATTTGTCTCAATCTTAAAGAAGTCTCAAAGGTTACAATCAGAGTTTGATTCAGGGGTTAGATGGTGATGGTGCTGAAGCTTTGTTAGGTATCCAGAAATATTTTTAAATATTTCAGGACAGATTGAATGTGTCCTTAGATATGGAACATAAACTGGTTTCTTCCACAGGCTCTGGAAACCCAAGATTCCTAGTGCTATTTGTCATGAAAATATTTTGTAATATTGGTAATTTTTCAGCAGATCAATATGTAAGTCCTGCTAGCACAGGTGGGTGTTGACTCCTTGTAAGGAGTCCTTCTCTCTCTGAGTGCTGCCCCCTGGCAGTACCCACACACACTGGGTCTCCCCTCCCAGGGGAACCCCCACCCACTAATCCCACCTCACCTCAGTGTAAGGCTACTGCCAGTCATCATCTAGCCCCACGCCTGGGGCAGACTGCAGTATCAGCCTACGCATCACTGGTAAGGAGGGTTTGGACCTGCTGCCTTGGCCTACACCTGGGTTGCCCTCTGCAACCCCCAGTACCCCTTGGCCTAATACCAGGCCACAGCCTGGGGCTTTCCAGGCTGGAGCTCCTCAGCCTTTCCCCAGCTCTGCTCCACTCAGGTACCCTGTCTTAGCTCCCTACAGCCAGGCCCTTCTCTCTCTGAATGCAGAGAGAGACTCTTGATCCTGTCAACACTGGTTCTCCACTTGCGAAGTAACTCCCTGCTCTCCATGTGTCAGTATATAATGCCTGCATCTGTAACTTTCACTCTATGCATCCGAAGAACTGAGGTTTTTACCCACGAAACCTTATACCCAAATAAATCTGTTAGTCTTTAAGGTGCCACCAGACACCTTGTTGTTTTTCTTGATCTCTTGGCTCCCAGCCTCTTTATATAGGCCAGCTGAGGCCTGATTGGGGCGTGGCTCAGCTGCGGCTACTTCCCCAATCAGCCCAGTAGCTGCTTCTCCCTGCAACAGCCTTCTCCCGGGGCTGTTCCAAACCCCTCAGGGCAGGAGCGGGTATCCACCCCGCTACACTCCTGCTAGCAGTTGCAGTGAATAAAACAGTTTGAGATGGCTTCTAAGATAATGGACCTGGTCTTCAGCTTACGCAATAGAGGCTCACATTTTTACGTCCAAAAGTCCAGGAATCAACCTCCAGCCAGGGGAATTGCTACAAGAGTTGCAAATGCTTTCTCCTTTGATAAGAACCATTCCTCCCAATTGCTTTGTATTCTCTTCCTTAGTGTTTATTAAAGCATGGGGGCAGTGTGGCCTAGTGAATAGAGTACCAGACTGGGACACAGAACACCTGCATTCTATTTCTGGTTTTGTCACTAGCCTGCTAGTGACCTTGGGCAAGTCACTTTAGCTCTATGTGCTCCACTTTCCCCATTTGTGAAATGAGGATAATGATGCATTCTTTATAAAACGCTTTGAGATGTACTGATAAAAAGCACTGTGTAAGAGCAAGGTATTATTATTATTTCCTTCAGCTCCTTGTAAAGGCTCTTGTAGTATTCGTACTTTCTATGTTTTGTAATAAACTCTAATTTTGAAATGAGCTGGTCAAATCAGTCACCTCGTGATTGAATTGCTGAGAAAATAAATACTAAAGAATTTTTGACACTAAAATGTAAGGTGATTGAGATCTATTATCTGTATTAAAAAAACCCATAATGGTTATTGTAATAGTGTGTGGGGAAGAAGAGATTTCCTTTCAGACCATCCACTTGAGGTGTCCGTGGAATGGTCACTGGAAGCATCATAAATAAGAGACAATAAAGCCCTAGAGAACACAATGTAACCTTCTTCTAGTTCAAAAATACTATTAAGTTGGGGGGAGGAGGAGAAAAGAAAGCCAATCACATTAAAAAGAAAAAGGGGTGATTGTTCAAGAAGGGTTAAATCATGGACATCACTACTTTCTAAACCTATGAGGTCTGTAGCAACAAGTAGACTGAGGAGAGAGGGGTTAAACCTTCTTTCCCATCTTCCTTTTGGGTGCTCAGGGTTGGACACTATTGGCAGTAGCAGCAGCCAAAGAGGATAGGGTTTCAATCTCCCTTTTCCACCATCTCTTGGCAGGGTATGGATGAGAGAGTCTTCCGGCAACAATGACAGCACCAAATGGAGAGGAGGGGTTATAAACACTCTCTCACAGCAATTATTTGGGTGAGCACTTGCATGTTTAAACTAGTGTAAATAGTGAATTCTCTGTAACTTGAAGTCTTTAAACCAGTGGTGGGCAACCTGCACCCCTTGGGCCACACACGGCTCATCAGGGTAATCTGCTGGTGGGCTGCGAGACAGTTTGTTTACATTGATCGTCTGCAGCTCCCAGTGGCCGTGGTTTGACGTTCCCGGCCAATGGGAGCTGCGGGAAGCAGCGTGGGCCACAGGGATGTGCTGGTCACCGCTCCCCGCAGCTCCCATTGTCTGGGAACGGCGAACCGCGGTCACTGGGAGCTGCAGGCAGCCGTGCCTGAAGACAGTCAATATAAATAAACCATCTTGCGGCCCATCACTGCTTTAAACCATGATTTTGATAATTCAGCCAGAGGTTATGTATCTATTACAGGAGTTAGTGGGTGAGGTTCTGTGGCCTTCAATATGCAGGAGGTCAGAATAGATGCTCATGATGGTCCCCTCTGACCTTAAAATCTATGGGTATGTCTACACCCAGCCGCTAGTTCGGCGGCTGGCAATCGAAGTTCTGGGTTCGACTTATCGCGTCTTGTCTGGACGCGATAAGTCGAACCAGGAAGTGCTCGCCGTCGACTGCGGTACTCCAGCTAGACGAGAGGAGTACCGCGGAGTCGACGGGGGAACCTGCCTGCCGCGTGTGGACCGAGGTAAGTTCGAACTAAGGTACTTCGAACTTCAGCTACGTTATTCACGTAGCTGAAGTTGCGTACCTTAGTTCGATTTGGGGGTTTAGTGTAGACCAAGCCTATGAGTCTATGAGCAGAGCCAGATGACACAGGCCCTAGTTGGCAGTAGCCAAAGGGGCAAAGAGATTTAAAACCCACTGTCCATTGGAATTGACGGTGCTGATGACATGAGACCTGGGCAGCAGTTTCATGTCTGTTTCTCTAAGTCTTTTTTTATCACCAGTTTGGTAAATGTGTGATTGACACCATGGCAGGTCTGTTCAGTGCTCTCATCTCAGCAAAGTCAGGGACGTGCTGCTGGGAGGACAATGGGATTCAGATTCAAAGCATTTCCTTTCAGTGTTGTAGTTTCTCATCTTGAACTGACATTACACACCACAGTCATCACGGCTGGTGTTAGAAGTTATATCAGCATCGGTAGCAGCTGCAGCATTTTCTGGATGAGGAAGCCTCCCTGTTTACCTTTTAATCAGAGTGCCAGTGAGTCTACACCCTCAGCATTCAGACCTGCCCATGTGTTAGTAACGATATCCTGAGCGCTGTTGAAAATGCATAGTGTAAAAACGAGCGAAGGAGAGCGTAAATGTTTGAGAGCAGGTAAAGTCACAGCAGCTCATCCTTTTATTTTCAGAAAACAGCATGCAAGGTATCCACTGAGACAGCTTAAAAAGCTGGATTCATAAAAGGGATGACTAGATAATTCCTCTTTTGTGACATTATGGCTCATTATGGTTGTTTAGCTAGTTTTTTATATATAAAATAGAAATCAGGCAGTTTTAGGAATGAGGGGACAATTCCTGCATCCACCAAAAGCAGGCTGAGGCAGAGTAGGTGGCAGCCTCGTTCTCCCATAGCACTTGCCACCAACTGGCTTGGGTATATAGAGTCCAAAAATTATCCAAATGAAACAACTGGGAAGGAGTTGCAGTTTATGTGCAAAATATCAGCTACATGCTGGACTTTAGTGCAACAGGATGGAAAGCCAGTGCCCCCCTCACATCCACATATTCCTGCTCCCATTATGTCCTAAGGAGCAAACTTGGGAAGTACAGTCAAGGCCAGATTCATGTACACAGTGAGAAAATATAGGCAGAATATAGCCCACGCTTGTGGTATCTCTTTGCACACCTGCTGGGGTGTGCTCACCATTCCTTTTTTTGTACACAACACAGGCTGATGAAGGATTGATCTAATTTAGCTTTCTAGTTAAGCATTTTGCACATAGCTATTATCAACATGATATCTGAGGGCAGAGGGTTAGTACACCAACTTCCATAGGAACAGTAGCAGGCCCTCATCTTTGCTATGGAGTAGATTTGTGATATGGCTTTATGTATGTATAAAGAGTGAACCAGTGAGTTTCTATTTTATATGCTTGTGATGGGGTGTATTAACCTCACACCAGTGTCAAAAAGTTAAAGAATTGCTGTGATCAAGGCTGGCCCTTCTTTTCTGGCCTGTCAATCATGCCCGGGGTAGAATAAGGGTTTAAAAACAGGAAGTTCCACACAGTTGCTGGGCAGCTGTGGGAGAGAGCAGACAGTGGCTCTACAGCTCCCAAGAGAGATCCCCGGAAGCCTCTTCAGGGCAACGACCCTCAGGAAGGCTATTCACCAATTCATTCCATGCCTACAAGGAGACAACAGACTCTAGCATAGCGGCTGGGTAAGATAGGTTCTGCAGGCCCCAAGGTGAGCCAGTAGGCAGTTGATACTGCTACCTTCTAATCCTTTTTAGGTTAAGCAATCCGGGGCTATACTAAAGGTAGTAGCGAGTTGCAGCCAGAAGCCTCATCCCCTTCAAACAAAGTGTATCGCAGAGACTCCTGCTTAGGCAGATAGATGTGCCCTAAGGATTTTTCAGTGTCCAGACAATAGGAGGTGGCTGTCAGCAGCCCTGGAACTCTGACAATGCTCCAGCCTACAAACATTCCTGCCCCATAATCCTCCTGCTTATCAGCCTCCAATATATGTGGACAAGATAAAGAGAAGAGTCATGTGCTGAAAATGATATTGTAGCCCATGAAACTGGTGGATTTCCCAGTGAAAGAGAAACATTTTCTTTGAAAAATGTCATCCTTTTAAAAAACATTGAGTCCATTCTCTTTAATTTTTATTTTGTATTGAAGGTTCTGCATTCCCTTTTTAGTTAGTATGACTCTGCAGAGTCATAATCAAATGTCCTGATTTCTGCCTAAATCCCCCTTCCTACTATATGACATTATGCTATTTCTTTTGCAGTTCTATTTAATCTTTAACTTGTGCTGGTGCACTTATCATAGCCAGTGAGGTCACTTGAATGTATATTTTACACTTTGGGCAGAAAGTATGGAAAAAAATGGCATTCCTAATGAGATCATGATGTAGCAAGCTGTGATGTTGTATGATTAAAATATGACCATGTATATAATTGTTGCTACCACTGTTATACAATTGCAACAAATCTTATATGAAGTATGTCATGTGGGGCAGTGGTTCTCAACCAGAGGTCTGGGGCCCCCTGGGGGGCCGTAAGGAAGTTTCAGGGGGGCCACCAAGCAGGGCCAGCATTAGACTTGCTGGGACCCAGGACAGAAAGCTGAAGCCCTACCGCAAGGGGCTGAAGCCTGGGGCCCTGAGCCCTGCCACCCGGGGGGGAAGTCAAATCCAGAGCAACTTAGCTTTGCGGGGCCCCCTGTGGCATGGGGCACTGCACAGCTGGCCTGCTTGCTACCCCCTAATGCTGGCCCTGTCTTTTATATGCAGAAAAACAGTTGTTGTGGCACAGGTGGGCCATGGAGTTTTTATAGCATGTTGGGGGGGCCTCAGAAAGAAAAAGGTTGAGAACCCGTGATGTAAGGTATCAATGGGAAAGTTACAATCTGTCAAATATGATTATCTTGTTTGTACACATGTATCATTTTTGTATCTAAAGTTATGAATGTTGATTATGTAACAGTATTTCAAATATGTTTGCTCCTGGGGTAACACCCACAACACAAGGTAATTTACATCCAGTCTGGCCAGCACATTGTGAATGGACTATTCAAGCTGATGGCTCATTAAAGGACACTTAGCTCCCACAGTGGATATAGAAGAAGCTCACCTCCACCCGGTGAGCCTTCCTATGGACGTTTAAACAGAATATGAGTAATGGCTGCTCCTATGACTCATCAAAGTATTAAAGGCAGGTGACCTGCTCATGTGACCCTGGACTCCACATCTTGTGCCTGTAATTTTCCATAAACTATGACTGAGAGAAGTTCCCTTCACATGGGAAAAGGTATAAAATACCTGAAAGCATATCCATTTTGTCTCTTTCTTGCTCTGATCTCTTGACTATGAACTTACACTAAAAGGAGCATTCCAACTAATGGACTGAGGGCCTTCCAATCTTTTGCAAGTTACGAGAGACTTTACAAGCCAACAGTTTATTCTATCACTGCTACAAACCTAATCCAATAAATTTGCAATGAGTGTATGTATTTGTTTTCCTTGACCATTTTAACACTCTCTTCTTTCTTTTGTCCATAAATAAACCTTTAGATATTAGATACTAAAGAATTGGCAACAGCATGATTATTCGTCAAGATCAGAGATATATATTGGCCTGCCTGTATGGCTGATCTCCTGGGATTAGAAGGACCCTTTGTTAGATAATATTGGTTTTAATTAACCACTCATCATTAAGTCTAATATCTGGGTGGTGAAACAAGGGCTGGGATACCTAAGGAGACTGCATTTCTGACTTCTTGTTAACTAGTATGATGAGACAGAAATATACTTTTATTACTGGCTTGGTATATCTTGTGGAAGATTAACCACCAGTTTGGGGTGGGTCTGCCCCATTTCTCAGTAGTTTGTTCTGAATCTGGTATTCTCAGCTGTGATCCACTGAGGCATGGTCAGGGCTGGCACAACCCATTAGGCGACCTAGGTGGTCGCCTAGGGTGCTACAATTTGGGGGGCGGTGACCGTGGTGGTATTTCAGTGGCGGGACCTTCCGCCGCCTCTGTGGGGGGCGGCATTTTGGGGAGGGACCTTCTGCTGCGTAGGGCGGCAGAAAAGCTGGCAGCACTCCTGGGCATGGTGACACAAGCTCTTTCTGAATACTGCCTTTATGATTTGTGCAGCTCTTTTGGCTCACTTGGAGTAGGGTGAATTTCATAGGGCTCTATTGTGTTTTTTTGGCAGATTGATTGTTTGAGTGAACCTTGATTCCTTGATTAGTAGCACATTGTTTAGGGTTGTGAAGATCGTGAAGCTCATGCACTTTGGAAAGCTTGTTCTTCATAGTTTGAATACTGGCAACTATATCGCTGTAGCTCTACTTGCATTGTAAGGCCCTTGTTATAAAATGAATGGTAGCATAAGAAACAACATACACATTCTAAAAACCTTAAATGAAACACTCTGATGCTATGACATCTTTATTTCCCCATTTGAAGTGGTACTGTGATGTAGGCCAAAGATGTGTGTAAGATTTTGATCTGTGTTTTCTTTTTGCCTCATGTTATGACACAAAAAATAATTTATATTTGCAACAAACTGGGATTTATTGTGTTAACATATGCACCACAATGTGGCTATTTTTCATAAGTGGGGTTGCATATATATAATTTTCCAGAGACACTTCCTGTCAAGTGTAATAGGTTTTATGGTGTGGGTGCCAAGAAACAGATGCTGATTCCCTATCCTATTGCATACTTTATGTAATAACATGCTCTCCTTACCAATGTAAATACATCTTTTCTCAGCAAGATAACAGGCTCACTACCCAAAACACAAATACTTGAAGATTGTGGATTAGACTGTTCAGATGATTGTTTTTATTCTTTAATTTAACAATACAAACTTTCCATTGCAGATTTTATCAAATAAAATATTCATTTTTAAAGTTCTTTTGCAAAAAGCAATTGGAATAGTTTGCCTGTGATGAACATATGTCAGAAGACAATAAAACCTTTATCAGCTCTAATGTTCCTTAAAGAAGAATACAGGTGTCACATTTTCTTATAGCCTAGTGCAAAGACAATCACTATGAATTTGATTCACAAGCAACAGTATTTCTTCAGGGAACAGTGAATAATAGGGAAACTGATCCTTAGGAATTGGTACATGTTCTAGGTAAGTGCAGGTTTCAGGCTATCTCTTTTTTCAATTTCTAAACTAGATTCCTGTCATGAAAATATTAGGCTATTTTAAACTTTCCTCACCAATTCAATGCTGTTTTTCTTACAGATAGATAATCTAATTGTTAAGACTTGCTCAATGCTTTACTATCAAAGTCAGAACCATAGAACACAAATATTTGAATCTATGGTTATAACTTTCTCTCGTGATAAAATATTTGTAAGATGGTGTGTGAGTGGATGAATAGAAGGATTGATAAGGTATTCATTGTGCATCTTCTGTAATCTTGAGAGTTTGTACATGATACACAATAATGATTACCTAATATATTTTTAGTTTATACATGGTTTCTCATATTTTCTCAAAGGCCCATGGATCCATCATTGTCAGCTGTGTAATATTGTTTTAAAAATAAAAAAAAAGTTTGGAATGGGAGGTTGTTTTTAATTAAATGTGGGTTATTGAAATGCCATTATTAAGCTTTCTATAAAACACAAGCAAAAGAATCACTCTCCTCCCCCCTACTCCCCAAAAAAAATCCCACACCCCAACCACACACTAGGCTGTAACTATCTTGGAGTGTTAAAGTAGTTTAGAAGCCCCCACCCCTTTTTTTTATTCTCCACTTGCAGCTACAATACTTTAACAAGGACCATGCATTTTATTTTCAGATTTGCTTTGGTAGGATCAGATTTCGAAAGTGCTCAATATGCAGCAGGTCTCACTGAGAACTATGCTGGCTGCTGTGACCACTTCAGTTAGGTGCCTACATTGCAGCAATTGGGTGAAGGGCTGGCTCCAGGTACCAGGAAGGAAGCAGGTGCTTGGGGCGGCCAATGGAAAGGGGCGGCACGTCCAGGTCTTCGACGGCAATTCGGTGGCGGGTCCCTCACTCCCTCTCTTCCTCTTTGAGCAGCCGCCGAAGTGGAAGAGAGGGAGTGAAGGACCCGCCGCCGAATTGCCACCGAAGAATGAAGCGGCACGACTGAGGTGCCGCCGAAGGCTGCCAAATTCTCTTTTAAAAATGTGTCCCATAAAGCTTTGGATTGGAGATGTACTTGAACAAAACCCTTTGATGTGGACACAGCACTCAAATGAGGAAAGACACATGCATGGAATTAACCAGCAGGCTACAACTTTTATTAAACTTTTAGCACAAGGGAGGGTCACTACCCACCCATCACCCATACTCTCCTATACCAGGCATTTAAGTGGTTCCAGTGTGTAGGATTATAGGGTTCCTTACCATATAACCCATAAAGTGGGGTAGGCTCTTCTCAGCCTACCACCTCCCAGGACTCAGCTCTCTTTGAGTCCTAGCACACTCCCTGCCTCAAAAGGGACATACGGTGCAGCAGGGTGCAGGCCACGGGGGCCATAAGGTGTGACTTCAGCCTGCAAAAGCCAGAAGATCTGACCCTATCACATGAGCCAAAGGCCCATCACCAAAATCCCGGGTCTTTTACCTCTGGGAACCATTCATTTTCTTTTCTTAACTGCACTGGAAACTAACTGCGGGTTGCAGGAAGTCAGCAACGCCCCCCCAGTACCTCAGTTAGGTACCATGTACATTCCTACTTAACCCACTGTGGTTTGTAGGTACTGCGAGGAAGGCAAAAAACTCCCTAGTCCTCCACCAATTTGGCCCATTGGAGAAAAATGTTCTTCCTGATCTCCTAAAAACAATTGGCTAGACCCACAGCATCTGTCAGGCCAGGTTCCCATTTCCAGTTCAGGTGAGTACGGTGGGCTGCTGCAATGGAGCCAAAAGAGACTCCATGTGGCCCCTGTGCTGGGCTAAATCCTAGGAGCTAGGGAATGCTCGCCAATCAACATCCCTCTCACCAAACTGGCCAATGGGTGCTGGAGACTCACGTCCATGGGAGGAGCTATCTATTGTCTCCTGGCAAGTGCCTTCCTCCCTTGCTACTGGGACAGTCCCCCTTTTACCACCAGCCCCATCAATTTCCCGCACCTGTTGATGTGGGTGGGTGGCATTTGAGCCCTGTTTTGGACCACACCACTCAAGTGCCAACATTTCCTTAACTAAATTTGTTTCTTAATAGCAATTTAAAAATAGTTATCTTGCATTGCAAAAAAGACAAAAACTTAAATTCATACATACAGTTGTGAGAATTCTGTGGTTGTAGCTTGCAGGGCTTTATGTGAAACTTTTATATCGTTATGATTCACCTGGCTGCACATTCCTCAGTTTCCTTTTTTTTTTTTTTGTTATTGGAAGCAAGGCTAAGATAAAATTCCTAAGTTTCATGTGCTTTTCTCTTGAGTTTGTGAGTTGTATGGTTTTCACAAAACACAATTAATTTGCCCACATTTAGTAAAACTGACCTCAGGTTTCCATGAACCAGGTAATGTTAGATGAATCTAGACCAAGTTTCAAACTTGTATTGAAACATTTAATCAGGAGAGCTTTTCTGGTTTTGTTGCAAATGTCTCACACAGTTTTTCTGTTAATCTTAATTGCTTATTTCAGTTGGAACTGTCTTTGGACTGTTACCTAACTTCTGCATGTTTCTTTTACTGCTCTTGTTTGTTGGTTTGGGGTTTTTTAATGTCTGAACAAAAGGTAGTTTGTAATCATAAATACTACATAACCCTGTTGAAATTAGTACAGTGATAGGTGACTCCCAGAATCTAAATTAAAACAACTCAAACCCAGAAAAATCTTGAAAATTATAACATATATTTTTTTCAGAAAAAATGTCAATGTGTATGGCTGCAGGCATTGTGTAATGTACAGTTTTTGAGAATTATTACAATGGACCTGACTGAGAGGTAGTTCATACATAGATTCCAAGGCAGAAGGGAGCATTGTGATGACCTAGTCTGACCTCCCATATAACAGAGGTCATGAAACTTCCCCAAAATGATTTCTAGAGCAGATCTTTTAGAAAAAAACATCCAATCTTGATTTAAAAGTTGCCAATGATACAGAATCTACCATGACCCTTAGTAACTTGTTCCAATGTTTAATTACTCTCACAGTTAAAAATGATTGCCTTATTTTCAGTCTGAATTTTTCTAGCTTAAACTTCCAGCATTTGCTTCGTGTTATACTTTTTACACCTATACCTGCTAAATTGAAGAACCCATTATTAAATATTTGGTCCCCATGTAGAAACATATAGACTGTAATGAACTCACCACTTAACTTTCTCTTTGTTAAGCTAATTACATTGAGCTTTTTGAGTCTATCACTATGAGGCATGTTTTCCAGTCCTTTAATCATTCTTGTGATTCTTCTCGGAACCCTCTTCGATTTATCAACATTCTTCTTGAATTGTGGGCACCAGAACTGGACACAGTATTCCTGCAAAGGTCACACCAGTGCCATATACAAAGGTAAAATAGGTTTCAGGGTGATAGCTGTGTTAGTCTTTATCAGCAAAAACAACGAGGAGTCCTTGTGGCACTTTAGAGACTAACAAATTTATTTGGGCATTAGTGTTCATGGGCTATAACCTACTTCATCAGATGCATGGAGTGAAAAATACATTAGGCAGTATATATATGACAGCACATGAAATACATATACTGCTTACTGTATCTTTCACTCCATGCATCTGATGAAGTGGGGTTTAGCCCACAAAAGGTAAAATAATATCTCAAGTAGGAGTAAAGAGTTTTCTGTTTATGTATCCCGGGATCACCTATGCAGTTTTGTTCACAGTGTCACAGTGGGAGCTTATGTTTAACTGATTAGCCACCACACTCCCAAATCTTTTTCAGAGTGCTTCCCAGGACAGAGTCCTCAATCCTGTAAATATTTCTACATTCTTTATTCCTAGACATATACATTTGCATTTAGCCATATTAAAATGCATAGTTTGCTTGAGCCCAGTTTACCAACTTATCCACATTGCTCTGAATCAGTGACCTGTCTTCATCAGTATTTACCACTCTGACAATTTTTGTGTCATCTGCAAATTTTATCAGTGATTATTTTGTTTTCTTACAGGTCACTGATAAAAATTTTAAGAAGCATGGGATCAAGAGCCAATCTCTGCAGGACCACAATGGAAACATACTTACTCCCTATTTACAGTTACATTTTATAGTTTACATTTTGAGCCAGTAGCCAGTTTTTAATCTATATAACATGTGTCATGTTAATTTTTTATATTTTAGTGCTTTAATCTAAATATTGTGTGGTACCAAGGCGAATGCTTTACAGAAAGCTGTTATCTTAACATTATTACCTTTTCCAAGCAAACTTGTAACCTCATATCAAGTTAGTTTGACAGGATCTGTTTTCTATAAACCCATATTGATTTGTTTTAACTATATTATCCTACTTTATTTTGTTATTAATCAATATCAGCTGCTCCATTATCTTGCCCAGGATTGATGTCTGGCTAACACCCTGGTCATCACATATACCCTTTTTAAAAATTAGCACATTACCTTTCTTTCAGTCTTCTGGCACTTCGTCAATGCTCTAAAACTTCTTGAAAGTCAACATTAATGGTCCAGTGAGCTGCTCAGACAGCTCTTTTAAAATTCTTGGATGCATATTACCTATACCTGCTGATTTGAAAATGTCTAACTTCAGGAGCTTCTGTTTATCCTCTAGAGATACCAGTGGAATGGAAAGAGTGATGACATCACCATATGATCAGGCGATATACTTTGTTTTTTCCCAAATACGGAAGAGAAATAGTTATTGAATGCTTCTGCCTTTTCTGCATTATTATTGATCATTCTACCATACTGTTGTAAATTGACTGTAAATAGGTCAAAATGCTGTTATAAATTTCTGTAAATGGCAATGTCCCTTTGTTCATATTTATTTCTTCACTCCCACCTCTCCTTCTTTCAAGATGTCACCACAGGCTTTTTAATAGTTGGGAAGGTGGAGCAGGTGGTAATCTCTAAGCTCCCCTATGAATAACATCACAATTTTGTTGTTTAAGGTGCTAAAAGAATAGTCCAGTACCATTTTTTTTTCTAGTTGTCTTAAAAAAATTGAACACGGTATCTCTCTGCATCAGCTTGTACATTATTGTTGGCTTTCAATTCTAAGAGGCAAACGTATAGTGCTGAGTAGAAAATAGAGTAAGGAAGAGTAATACATTATTTCCCATGTCTGTTTGCAATTTAGCCACATGTTATGTTGCATTTCCTAATATTGGATGCCCTTAAAATATGAATAACCCAAAATAAGTCCATTTGTCTGCCAATGCTGGAGACTAGAGCTGTTTGAATAATGGATTTTTTGGTTTACTGGCAATTATGAACAAAATATTTTAAATAAAATTAAAAGAAATGTTGAAACAAAAAATCAAAACACTTCAATTTTCTCTGTGTGGTTTTTTTTTTAAGGTGTTATGTTGTCTGAAACAACATTGTGAAATCAGTATGAAATCTTAAAGTTTTGGTGTCACAGAATTTGCATTTCTTTCCCAAAATAATATTTTGGCTGAAAAATTTTAGCCTGCTCTATTTGAATATCTTTTTTTTTTAATAAGGTAGTTTGAGTCTGTCATGTGTGGAATCAGTTTTGGATCCAGTTACCCATGATGGCATCCATTATTTCTATCATCCAGAATCATCTGACCTAATCTCCTCATATCTGTAGTGTTCCAAACTGGTTTAGAATCACATTGCTAGATAGCCAATGCTCTCTTAGGGAACACATACATATGTTTAAACAGATGAAACAACATAAATAACTATTACTCTTGATTATGATTTCTATTTAAGACTTTTAAAATTGCATCTACAGACTACTTATGATTCTGTTTCCCAAAGCTGATAAACAGCTTCTCCTGCATAGCGTGAGCATAAATAGTAATTATGGGTTTTTTAGATCTGTTCTTTATTTTCAACAGTTTTTGGGTAAGATACCCAGGACTTGTGCACCTGGGGGAACATCCTTCACCTGGTATAAATTTTCATAGCTGTATTCATTTCAATGGAGCTATGAGAATTTACATCAGTGAAAGATCTTCCCCTAGGGGAAAGATCCTAACCTTTACTCTGGCCCCTTTAGATTAGATAAAAAGGCCAAAGCAGTGTAAAGGTGCCCCAAAAGCCCCAGTTTTGATGAGGGGAGAATTTTCCTCACAGGGTTACTGTGGAGGACAGTTTCAAGGCTATCTTCTAAGGACTCCTCACAAGCCCTAGCATGGGGGTGTCAGAGCAGGGTTGCAGAAAGGCTGCCTGCCTCAGATCTATCTCCAGTCCCTGAAGCAGCCCCAGATTGAGAAGTGTAAAAACAGCTTAAAACCACCTTAGCCCTCATTCTCTTGGGTTGTAAGTTCTCACCCTGGCTCATGAAATGTGAGGAAGGAGAATTCTTGATGAAAGGGAGAGATGGGTAGAGACTAAAAATGGGGAGGATGGGCAAAGGGAGATGTGCTGAAAGGAAGGCAAAGAAATGAGTGATCATATTAAGGTGCCCTCTAAAGATGGAGAAAAGCTATGCTCTGAGTAGACTGCCCCCCAGATGAGGTGCCAGGGGCTTTCAGCACTGGAATGAGCCTAAACTAACTTTACTAAATTATGTCCCATACAATCATCCTGCTGGTTGTGGGCCCAGCATAATTCTTCTTCAAGAATTTGTCCTCATAGAGGCCACCCTAGGTGTAAATGTCCCCCATGTGGGTGAGATTGGATTCTTTTAGCGAGTAGTGTACTGGGGGGCTGCATCTGCACAAATAAGCTGAAAAGGACTTAAAGGGCAGAGGGGGCCCAACTGCCTCTCAGTTCTTCCTTAACATCTGTAGCAGCAAGACAAAACTGGACAGTCCCCGCCTGCTTCTATGGAGCTCTTCTCTCTTACAGTAAGGATTGCTTTTGGTTAGTTTTAGTACTTACCGTTGTATCTTATTTAGCCCATTGGCAAAAATAAATAAATATCATTTAGAAAATCCAAGGATCCTCGGTGCTGAGGCAAACATTTGGGGGTGATAAATCCAGCCCTTCCAGTGATACCTCTCAATGATCATAGAAATGTAGAGATGGAAGGGACCTCAAGAAATCAAGTCCAGCCTTCTATGCTGTGGCAGGACCAAGTAAAACTAGACCATCCCTGATAAATGTTTATCCAACTTGTTTTTAAAATCTTCCAGTGATGGGGGATTCCTTTGGAAGCCTATTCCAGAGCTTAACTACTCATATAGTTAGAAAGTTTTTCCTAATAGCTAACCTAAATCTCCCTTACTGCAGATTAAGCCCATTACTTCTTGTCCTACCTTCAGTGGATATGGAGAACAATTTATCACTGTCCTCTTTAAATCAGCCCATAACATATTAGAAGACTGTCATCAGTTCCTCCCTCAGTCTTCTTTTCTCAAGGCCATTTTTTTTAACCTTTTCTCATAGGTCAGGTTTTCTAAATCTTTTATCAGTTTTTGTTGCTCTCCTATGGACTCTTCAATTTGTCCACATCTTTTCTAAATTGTGTTGCTTAGAATAGGACACAGTACTCCAGCTGGTGCCTCACCAGCGCCAAGTATAACAGGACAATTACCTCCTGTGTCTTCAGGGCCGGCTCCAGGCACCAGCTTACCAAGCAGGTGCTTGGGGCGGCCACTTCGGAGAGGGGCGGCACGTCCAGCTGTTCGGCGGCAATTCGGTGGATGGTCCCTCACTCCGGCTCGGAGCGAAGGACCTTCCGCTGAATTGCTGCCGCAGATCGTGATCGCGGCTTTTTTTTTTTGTTTGGCTGCTTGGGGCGGCCAAAACCCTGGAGCCAGCCCTGTGTGTTTTACATATAACACTCCTTCTAATACACCGCAGAATGTATTAGCCTTTTTTGCAACTGCATCACATTGAAGACTCATATTCAGTTTGTAGTCCACTATAAATCAGTACTATCATCTAGACAATTATTCCCCATATTGTAGTTGTGCATTTGATTTTTCCTTCCCAAGTGAAGTACTTTGCACTTGTCTATATTGAATTGCATATTGTTGAAATCAGACCAATTCTCCAGTTTGTCATTTTGAATTCTAATCCTGTTCTCCAAAGTGCTTGCAAGCCCTCCCAGCTTGGTGTCATCTACAAATTTTATAAGCATACTCTCTACTACATTAGCCAAGTCATTAATGAAAATATTGACTAGTACCAGACCCAGGACTGACATCTGCAGGACCACAATAGATACACCCTCCAAATTTGACAGCAAACTATTGATAACTTTTTGATGGGCAATCTAAATGCCTTTTTTGCCTGTGAGGAAGCTGCATTCCTGACAAATGCTCTATCTGTTGATATTTCTCCAAATGAATCCAGATAACCTGAGATACTCACCTGAAATTATTTCTACTGGATTGATGGATGAAGGGCACTTTTGTCTCAGAGAATTGTTGGTCGAAAGGTGATTCAGCTGCTCATAAACCACATTTGGCCAGTGCTCTTGTATGCCAGGATGCTACCCCTAGTACCTGAGTCATCACAGGTACCAAAAGGCCTCAAACTGCATCTAGAAGTAGCAATCGATCAGTATAGGCCTCCATGGGGGAGTAAGTTGCTCCTGCTGACCATGGCAGAAAGGGGCATTGCTTTAAGATGGAATCTTGGCAATAATCACCTTCCCTGGTGGACACTAATAGGGACACTATTAAGGGCCCAAAAGCAAGCTATTCCGCTGGTTAGGA
>NW_020664471.1:13261696-13277761 GCF_002925995.2 Terrapene triunguis
ATTGCCTAGGGAGGTTGTGGAATCTCCATCTCTGGAGATATTTAAGAATAGGTTAGATAAATGTCTATCAGGGATGGTCTAGACAGTATTTGGTCCTGCCATGCGGGCAGGGGACTGGACTCGATGACCTCTCGAGGTCCCTTCCAGTCCTAGAATCTATGAATCTATGAATCTATGGTAATGTCAAAGAGGAGGCTTGCTCTTCTGCTTCTTCTTCATCAGTACTGTCTCCTCTGCCATAATGGACACTAAAATAGAGGCGTTTTTGCTTTAGAATGAAATGATTTTGATTTGTTTTTGCAGTGGGGATCCTGGTTGATTGTAGCTGTTCTTGCACATTTAACACAAATGTTTGCATTTTATCTGATGAGAAATACATGAGGATATTTAGGATGCAGTGATGTTGGAGCTTATGTGTTGCATTAAAATTCATGTTACCATTTGTATACTCTTCTAGTGGACATTCATATCAAATTTTAGTGCTCAAAATATTTAACTAAAATGTTTTAGAATCTCTTAAATTGTAAAAAACTCCATATGTTACTGATGGAGGACCCCTCCAACTCCCCTTTAATATTCTTGCTCCTGATTTTTCCAGCTCCTGTTTATGTTTATTTGTTACTCCTGCCAACTGGTCACTTGAATACTTGGTTACCACAACTGTGCACACAAGTCATAGCAAATGCATGTGCAAATTAGATACAGAAATGCACACCCAATTGCCCATATGCAGTCTGATATTCTGGGTTATGCTCTTTAGATAAAGTAAAAACATTTGTATGTTGTGCTGTTTTGTTGCTGGTTTTATATCACATATGTTTATGTAAAAGGAAAGTGCAAATAGTTGGTGCTATCAAAGATCAGTTGTAATTCCTCTGAATTTGTGTAAATACTATATGTGACAAAGTTGGTAATGTGTGGACTGAATATTGCTCTATGCTTTGCCCACTTCAGTCATGATCCACAAAAAGTATTACTTTTCTTTCATAGATCTTACATAGATGTTACAGAGTTGGTAGTACTGCCTAACATGAAGCTTGCCTGACTTCCAATTATAAGACCTTTTTTAGTTGCTTATTCCTTTGCCAATCTTTAACTACTTTGGCTGAAATGCTCCATGCTGGGTGACTGCCTCAGGCTAATTTGTTTTTAAATGTTTCAGCTAAAATGGTTCAGTCATTGCTGAGGACAAGATGAAGGAGAAATACGTTGTTTGCCCATGTTAAAAAGCAAGAGTTGTGTTGAGAAATTCTAGTGTCCCCAATGCTTTGGCACAATAACTTGAATTTTGGGGGAAATAGTAGTGATCATGTATTTAATGCCTATATCATAATGGATATACACAAATGGCTGAATTAAGGTTGCAAAGATTTTACAAAAGATAAAAATGAAACTCTGGAATAGAATCAGATCTGCTGACCTTCTCACTAGTCTTTGGTGACCATGTATGTGATGCACAAGTGTAAAATACCCCTCTGATTTGAGAATACAATAGGTAGGCACCCACAGATTAAGAGAACTTTTAGAATTGGTTCACTGCAACTTCAGTAAGACGTCCCTTCCCCTCCACTATATAGCTGAGTACAAGATACGCTTAGAGACGCTATTTGTGGTGGTGCCTATCCATCTGCAGGATTTGCTACAGGCAGGTTGTTTTGTATTAGTGTGTGTAGAGAGGGGAGCCCAGGAGAGAGCACAACACAATATGGAGACACATATTTTTGATTCACACTGCTCTTCTTTTATCTCTGTTCTTTCTCTGGTTTATTTTCTTTTTCTTGCTGCTCTAATTTTCATATATTTAATTTCTCCATTGATTGATTAAGATCTTCCTGGACTCAGAATGATCTTACTGGCCAAGAGGCTTTCATGAGGTATTGCAGCCATAGCAAGGGGATGTGCCTTACTATAATTGAGTTTAATAATTTCTAAACACTTCATTTAGAAAAAATCCTGCAAGTTTAATTCAAACTCTTTCTACACTAATAAAATGCAGTTTATGATGTATATAACCATGTAATGTAGTTATTACATTGCTAGCAACACAATGCACTAAATATCTTGTAATAATACAACCTGGCTGTGCATATTTGGTAAGCACTTCAATGTGCAGTACCTGATTTGATCATAGTGGAATCTTTATATGTGTACATTTTGAAATTTAAATACAAATATGTTGCTAGGAGCAATTTAGTTATGTTATCAACATTCAAATGAGGAACAGTAATATAAGGAAAATTGTAACAGGGATATATATAGAGGTGAGTGACTATTCTTAGGATGTATAGACACAACTTCCGTTAGCACTGGGCCAGATTCTGCCCATCCCTCCTCAGGCTGAATAGTACCCTACTCCATAAGGAGTCATGATGACATCTGTGTGGTTACTTGCTGAGTAGCCTCCTACTCCCTGTGAGTAAGGGTCACAGGATCTAGCCTACTAACAAGTATTATTCAGCATTGTTGCCATAAGAAAATTAATAAATACCTTAGAGCCAAATTCTGCCCCTAAGTGCCCTGGCCCAACTGCTATTCACTTTGCTGGGGGCAATGGATCCAAAAGCAGAGTTTGTTCTTTATTATATATTTTTGGCAATGAACATTTTTATTTCAATTACCATTTTAAAACTTTTAAAAATAGCAACATGGAAGTCATCACATCATGCTATGCTGCAGGGCCAAATAACCATTCATGGTATGGTTTTATATTCTGAGGGCAAGACTGTCCCTGGCACTTTGTATTTGCACAATGGATGGGAAAAGAGGACAAATACAATGACCCTTCTATCTCTCACAAATGCTGTGTAGCCCTTGAGCACAAGTATTGTGCAAGTCTAGAGTCTCCGCCAATGCTAACCTTCCCCAAAAGGTGGGCATGAATGAAGAAAGGAAGTATAGCCATTATCACCCTCCCCTAGTGCTGACCAAGAGATCTCAGTCACCACAGATAAGAGTAGGTGTTGCATCCACTTCAGCAGAGCACAGCAGCCATGCACCAGTCAGCCTATCCTGAAGCAGCAAGGGTCATTGGAGTAATTGGTCACTAACTCAAGACGGGGCAGTTTGCCTTCTAACCTTCCTAGACCTCAAGCTGTACGTTAAAGATAAAGCAGAGCCTTATTGTGTGTGTTTAATAATAATGAAGCATTGTATTTGCATATAGCCACTGTGGAATGTATATCTCTGTATATTATTTAAATTGGTATACTAAAACCCTTCAAGTCCATCCACAACTTGAAGCCTATAAAGGTGCTGTAACAGAAAGACAAAGAAAAAAACAACTGCCCACCACCTTGTATGATTCCAATCATAACAGCATCTGAGCACTTCCCGTCAATTTATGGATTTACCTTCACAATGCTATGGTGAGATAGGGAAGTATTACTTTGGGTAGGGAAACAGAGGCAGAAGGGGATTGAATTTAATAGGTGACCTGTCTGAAGGGCTGGCCCACGGAAGAGCTATAGAGAGAGGCCATTGCAAGACCAAAGAAGTGGTCAACAGGGGCAGCTGGAGATGAAGACCCACACAACATCAGACTCTGACGCTAGTGGGCATTATAGTACAACCACTTACATATACCCATGTCAAATATGACATAATATAAGCAAATTTGTCCAAATATCTCTAAGATGGAGCAGTACAATAGTACATAATGCATTAGTAGGCAACTAAAAAACTCAAATTACCCTCCTCTTCCAGTAATTTCTGACCTTTACAATTCCCCATAAATTTTCAAATCTCTCAGAAGAAAGATGGACTTTGTAGCATGCACTTAAGGTAATCTGACTGGGGCTGTTTCCGACCAGGGTGGGAGTTGGGGAGCAAATGTATTTTCAAGGACCTTAACTCACAAATTATCTGTGTATTAAAGTTATAGTAAAAGTTGCCAGATTGACAGCAAGGTCAGCAATTGTACAAGCATTCCCATCCTGTTCTGCTAATGTGCCTTCCAGAGAGATGACCTCTCTGCATGGGTGTTTTCATCTATACTCTCATTCATTCTTTGACTTAATTCTTGGAGGACAGTAAAAATGATGAGGAAAAGGAGACAGTTGGAGGGGTTGCTAACTGATGAAATAATAAAAGAGTTAAATATGTATAGCCCAGCTAAGCATTGACATCAGAGCTGCCTATAAATATCTGAAAGGTGTAAAGTTGGAGGAGAAGGAGGGATTATTTTAGAATGGGATAGAAGAGTATAAGAGAAAATAATGAGGTGAAATTATTAAAAACAGCAAATTAGGCTGAATATCAGGGAAAACTTCCAGACAGTGAGAGCTGTTTGGATTTTGAATAATCTCCAAAAAGAAGTTGCTGAAATGTAATTGCTTTGGGCATGTAAAACAAGTCTTGACAAGTCACTGGAAATTATGTAGAGAACTGGCATGTACTGGCAGGGGAATGCACCAGACAACCTGCTGGTCTTGCCATCTCTTATTCCTGTGATTCTGTTACTGCCAACAAGAGTGACAGTAATTGTGGTGGTGATTTTTATGATGTGGAGACCTGTCCTCTAGGAGTTGGACTAAACTACTGCCCTTGTCTGAACTAACCTAAACCCAACTTGAACATCAAGAAACGAATGCCATATAGGTAGGGCAGTTTACTAAAACTCTCAGCTAATTTACTTGTACATTGAAATATATTTTAAGGTGATCAGCAAAAATTGACAGCCAGCTGGAGGTAACCTCTTCCTAAAAGTGGAACAAAAGTATTCTATAAACCATATGGAAATACTTTTTCGTCATGAAAGACAAGAAGTTGCTTCGTGGAAGTAAGCCCTAGCCTGGGCTTCGCTGTATTTAAAGCATAAAGTCTCATTTTATCAAATAATAGCTCCTCCACTCCTATAAAACAACTTCGGATTAGGAAGGCAATCAATTACAGCCAGGTAGGAGGAGCTCATCTCCTCTGGAACTGTTAAGTGAAATGAATTAATTTGTTGTTAAAGTTTAATTCCCCCCCCCCAAACCATAAAAACATTCAAGTGTATGCAATTGCAAACACAAAAAAGTAAGCTCTGAGAACAATATAATTGAACAAATTCTTATTAGTTGCATGAAGATTATTGAACGGTTACATTTAAATCCTATTAATTGAAATACACTGTAAACTCATTTGTATTAATGTATGCCAATATACAAACCCACAGGTAGGCCATAGTACAGGTACTGAGAAACTTGCAACATTTCTTGAAAATATATGGTATAAAGATCAGCTGAAAGAGTCAAGAGAGCAGTGTACGAGAAGAGAGAAGATAATTTATATTCCAAGAAAATGAATCCAATAGGATTGCAATAAGATCAACAAATTCTGGATTTACATTGGTGTGTGGCTGAAAATCAGCTCTTTCAAGGGCTGCCTATTTTTTTAGCTGAAAGTTCTGTCTGTGCACTATTTGAGCAGCTGGGGGCTGTGAGGCATTGATATCGGTGGTGGGGGAGTGAACAGTTGGAGTTGAAGATCCGTGATTCAGCATATAAGGCTTGATTGTCAGTGGGAGTGTTGCCATCAAATTGAATGGTTCAGGATTATATCTGTAAAAAGCAGTTACTGAAAGAGGAAGTTTCAAGGAGTTTCAAGAAGAAAAGGCTTAAATGCCTGGACTTTCATGGAAACAAACAAGTGAAAGGACTTCCAGAAATAATAGCATGCCCAGGATAAACTGGATAGCAAGGGAATCAAGGCACCAGACCCTATCTATTGCCCCACTGCAGTTAGGGAACCCCACTGCAGCAAAACCATCCAGTATCTCCTGCACATTGCCCAGAGTCACAACCTTTCTTAGCAAAAAGCAATTAATGGCCCTGCATACTTGGATCACAACAGCCCCCATGGTATATTTACCAATTGATCAGTAGCAGTCTGCCATTGCAAGCTTCCACACAGCGATCACCAATCGCTTCTCCACTGTCAGAACAAGTCTCACTTTAGTGTTGCTGTGCTGCAGGAGTGGGGAGAGCGCCGCACACAGTTCCTGGAAAGTGGCCTTGAACAAACAAAAGTTCTGCAGCCACTGATCATTATCCCATAACTGCTTAATGATGTAATCCCACCAGTCATGCTTGTTTCTCGGGACCAGAAACGGTGCTCCACCATATTAAGCTGCTGCACGACTGACACCAGTAACCGGGAATTGTTTCATTCTATGGCTTCCAGCAGGCGTGCTTGAAGGACATTGCCATATTTCATGCGGCAGCTCCTCATTGCTCTGGAAATACTGCAGATTAAGGTGCGTGGTGTTTGTAATGCTCACAATAGCGCACAGCTGAGCAGGGTCCATGCTTCTTGGGATATGGCGTACGCTTAGCTATGCCAGCCTTTTGAAAAAAGGCACGAAATATTATGGGTTCTAGTTGAAATCAGTGGAGAGAGGGAGAAAGCTGTACCATTGGATGTTGAAGCCATGTTCCCAGTCCCCCTTGCAAGAATGTTTTGGTCCCATGAGGCACTGCAAGCCCTTCTCAAAACCCCCTTCAGCGAGTTGCACTCTGGGATAGCTACTCACAGTGCACTTCTCTCTGCATCAATGCAAGTGCTGCTAGTGAGGATGCTCCACTGACACAAGGAGTGTGGTGTAGACACGCACTACTGATTTAATTACTGTAGCGGCTGGATGTCAACTTCACTGAAGTCAACACTACGTTTGTAGTGTAAACATGCCCATTGGCTCAAAAGAACCAGCGTGACTTTTGCAAATGGGACTTAGACTTCTAGGTCAGGCGCCTCTGAAAATTTCCACACACTGGTTGTGACACCTTGGCACCCTCTTATTCAGCACTGCCATATAATTAGGATATGTTTCCCACAAAGAATGCCTTGTGAGGTATCATTCTAAAAGTCTTGATCTGCTAGACATTAATATCTCATTGGGTTGTATGTGTTATGATCGTATGTGAAGTTATGAAGTTTGGCTATGTATGTGTTACTGAAACATGTTGTGAGGTTGAAAACACCCACAAGCAGCCTTTCAGGTACAACACTAAAAAGGCCAAACAATATTAATGGCTTATTGAGGAAATGCACACAAGCAAAAGGATTACCCTTTTCATTAATGATCTGGAGGATGGCATGGACTGCACTCTCAGCAAGTTTGCAGATGACACTAAACTGGGAGGAGTGGTAGATACGCTGGAGGGTAGGGATGAGATACAGAGGGACCTAGACAAATTAGAGGATTGGGCCAAAAGAAACCTGATGAGGTTCAACAAGGACAAGTGCAGAGTCCTGCACTTAGGATGGAAGAATCCCACGCATGGCTACAGACTAGGCACTGACTGGCTAGGCAGCAGTTCTGCAGAAAAGGACCTAGGGGTTACAGTGGAAAAGAAGCTGGATATGAGTCAACAGTGTGCCCTTGTTGCCAAGAAGGGTAACGGCATTTTGGGCCGTATAAGTAGGGGCATTGCCAGCAGACCGAGGGACATGATCGTTCCCCTCTATTCGACATTGGTGAGGCCTCATCTGGAGTACTGCGTCCAGTTTGGGCCTCACACTACAAGAAGGATGTGGAAAAATTGGAAAGAGTCCAGCGGAGGGCAACAAAAATGATTAGGGGGCTGGAACACATGATTTATGAGGAGAGGCTGAGGGAACTGGGATTGTTTAGTCTGCAGAAGAGAAAAATGAGGGGGGATTTGATAACTGCTTTCAACTACCTGAAAGGGGGTTCCAAAGAGGATGGATCTAGACTGTTTTCAGTGGTACCAGATGATAGAACAAGGAATAATGGTCTCAAGTTGCAGTGGGGAGGTTTAGGTTGGATATTAGGAAAAACGTTTTCACTAGGAGGGTGATGAAGCACTGAAATGGGTTACCTAGGGTGGATTCTCCTTCCTTAGAGGTTTTTAAGGTCAGGCTTGACAAAGCCCTGGCTGCAATGATTTAGTTTGGAATTGGTCCTGCTCTGAGCAGGGGGTTGGACTAGATGACCTCCTGAGGTCCCTTCCAACCCTGATATTCTATGATCCTATGATTCTATGATACCCCAGGAACTGTGTACAATAGAAACCTCTCCAAGATAGCACTGCACAATGGGAAATGTTTGACCCAGGTCACAACAAAAGAGCTTTTCAGGAATTGGGAAGAAGACATAAAAGGGGGAAATGACATCATGATGGAACAAACACTTGAGGAACAAAGATTGAACTGGGGGAAGTGATGGTCCCAGGCTAAACAGATTTCTAGACTGTGTATGAAAACCTGGGAAACCAAAGCTGCAAAGCCAAGGCAGCTTGTTCCTTAAGAATCTGCCAGCCTGTTTTTCACTCAGGGTGAGAATTTGTTAATTCATAAGCTCAGTTTGTGGTTTTGTTTATTTACTAGGTAATTGTTTTAATTTTTTGCTATCATTATAATCACTTATAACACTGCTCTACAGCCAAAATGCTTCTGAAATAAATGTAGTCAAACTTTACTAATTCTGGGTCACTGAGAACGAAAATGATGCTTAAAATTGTTGATTAGCTCTAGTTTTCAAGATATTGATATGATATTGGGTCAGTATATATGACCCTTGACTTGGGAATGGCGGAGGATAAGTGAGTTATAAAGGGAAGGGATCTCAATTTAAACCAGAAATGACTAAAATACATCTTTGACTGGATCTATGAATAAATCTATGACTGGGTTTGGACAGTACTTGCTTTTTAGGCAAAACAATGAATGATGCAATCTGAAGCTGGTATTGCGTCATACATGATATGAATTGCATCATGTTATTCCTAGAAGTCATGGATGATGCAATCATAATGAAGCTTATATCACTCTGCTGAACAAATTGCCCTATATCAGCTCTGGAAATCATACAGTGTCGTGCTCTCTTATTTGTCAGTGTTTGATTTTGCAAAGGGACACATTTCTGTTTAGCCAAAGTGAGCAGAGATGCCTCATACTTGGGTGAACAGTGCAGATAACTTCTGCTATGTTTGTGGTGAAGTGACTTTTGCATCACAAAAGCGCAGTATAACCACTATGGTTAAGAAAGCCTATCACCTTTCTTTTGGGTGCAAAATTGGAGATCAGGACAAGAGGTGGGCCCCACACATATGCTGCAACACTTGTGCAACAAATCTTCGCCAGTGGTTGAACAGGAAAAGGAAATCTATGCCTTTTGCAGTGCCAATGATTTGGAGAGAGCCAACAGATCATACTAGCAATTGTTACTTCTGCATGGTGCCTCCAGTTGGGAAAGGTGTGTCAAAGAAGAAAAAGTGGACTGTGCATTATCCAAACATTCCATCAGCTATACGCCCAGTACCCCACGGAGAAGGACTGCCAGTTCCTGATGCACCAGAATCATTCTCACTTGAGTCAGACGAGGAAGAGGAAGAGGATGAAACTTCTGGTCCTGAACCATCAATGTCACGGGACCTACATTTTCTCCCATCCTCCTCCTCTGAACCACACCTCATAACACAAGGTGAACTGAATGACCTTGTCAGGGATTTGGAACTACCCAAGAGTGAGGCAGAGCTGTTGGGCTCCAGACTACAGCAGTGGAATCTCCTGGCAGGTGATGTTAGGGTTTCCATGTTCCGTGACCGTCAAAAGGATCTTGTCCCATTCTTCTTCATGGAAGGTGATCTTGTAGCCTGCAACAACATCGATGGTGTGATGGCAGTCCTCAACATCGTTCACGATCCAGATGAGTGGAGACTGTTCATTGATTCATCCAAGACGAGTCTTAAAGCTGTTTTACTGCATAATGGCAATGTTTTGCCATCAATTCCAGTTGGTCATGCAGTCCATATGAAGGAGTTTTGAGGTGCATAAACTATGACCAACATCAGTGGCAGCTTTGTGGCGATTTGAAGGTTGTTGCTCTCTTGCTTGGTCTGCAGACTGGATACACAAAGTACTGCTGTTTTCTCTGCGAATGGGATAGTCGTGCAAGAGATTCCCACTACCTCAAGAAAGATTGGCCACTCCGACAGTCATTGGAGCCTGGGAGGAAAAATGTTCAGCATCCACCACTTGTTGAATCAAGGAAGATTTTGTTACCACCCTTACACATTAAGCTGGGTCTGATGAAGAACTTTGTCAAGGCCATTGACAAAACACAAGCAGCTTTCAAATACCTCCGTGGAAAATTTCCAAGGTTAAGTGAAGCTAAGATAAAGGAAGTTATCTTTGTTGGTCCTCAGATTCGTGAACTTCTTCGAGATGATGCATTTGACCATGCACTGCGTGGCAAGGAAAAGACGGCATGGAAAGCCTTCCAGTTAGTGGCAATAAATTTTCTCGGAAACAACAAGGCAGGTTGTTGGTGGAAAACCTCCTCAAGGCATACAAAAGCCTTGGTTGCAACATGTCACTAAAGATACATTTTTTGCACTCTCATCTAGATTTTTTTCCACCAAACTGCGGAGCAGTGAGCGACGAGCACGGCGAGCAATTTCACCAGGACATTGCAACAATGGAGAAACGCTATCAGGGCAAATGGAGCCCATCAATGCTTGCAGACTATTGCTGGACAGTGACAAGAGATGCTCCATTTAATGAATACAAGAGACAAGCCAAGAAGCGCCGAGTAGACACTGAAGAGGACTAAACTATGTACAGAATAGTTTTTTGCCTTTTGTTTCATAATAAATTTTATTTATATAACCCTTTTGCTGATTTTTAAAGTGTTACATAAACAGGACAGGTGAAATATTATCATGTAAAGCAACCATAAACACACGAAAAGACCTAGGTTTACAATTTATGATTAAAACTCTACTATCTACACAATATACATAGACATAAAATGTAAAAACTTAAATATCTTAGAAACAGTAGCCAATCAGGTGTTTTAATTGTCATATTTGAATTCACACATCAAAATACATAATGAATAGCACATTTTATCTCTGAAGCAGACGGCTTCTCAAAAATTGTAGACCAGTGTAATCTATCCTTTTGTAGTAAATAAACTTATTTTATGTTTTAATCCAAACCAGTGTGCATTTGACTAAGGCGTCTGGAGAAAATCTCAGCTTGGTTACCACAAGTGCTGCTATGATTCTAAGTGTGCATGGTCCTCTTCACATTGAGTGAGAGGTGGACTGGGTGTTAAATCCATATACTGGCCAGATTTGACTAGGGCAGGACAGTACTGCTCTGGGGTCCTAGACTGAGAGTCTGGTAGTTAGAAAGCCTGCATGTAACTGCAGATGGGTGTGTCCCTACCTGTGTGAATGCTTGTGAAAGAACAAGCTTGGAGGGCTTTGCAACTTGTCACAGCAGCACCATGTGAGAGGGAGTGCAGGCTGGTGGGTCAGAGAACTCAGTGGTACCCCCGTTCCAGGTAGCACCCCGGGGGAGGGGAACCCATCACTCTGGTCTCTATTTTTATCTGTGTTCAGCTTTTTATGTGTACATACCTGGTCCCATCTCTCATTCACCTGTCACCCGACCTTAGGCATAATATGTATGCCGGGGAGTGCGCAGTAAGAGTGCTCCTTACACTCCTGTATGCAGGGACTCAGATTGTTACATGCACAGGACATGCCAGGTGTCATGAACTCAGCTGCCTAGCAACCCAATGAGTTTAGCTGAGCCCAATAAACCCGCATTAAGTGGCAATGCTCCGTGATTGGTCAGAAGAGCCAACAACTCATCATTTAAACCCTGTAGCAAAAGCAGCACAGTGGCTGTTCAGTGTGTTCCCCATCCCTAGCTGTGCCAGATCAGCTTCCTGTCCAGCCCTTGCTTCACCCCTTGCCTGCCCCTCTCCAGCTCCAGTCCCTGCCTACCTCTAAACTCCTGATTCCTAACCATTGGCTTGTCACTTCCTTATGCCTCTAGCTCTGTCTTATGGCTCTGTTCTGATTCCTGGCTCCAACCATGGGCTTGACTTCTGACCACTCTTCCAGTGCTGCCCTAGCTCCAACCACTAGGCAAGACTCCTGTCCAACCACTAGGTCACACCACCCTATGGCATTCTTCCTCCATGTGCCCACATAAGGACCATGTGCAAAATTTTATACTAATATAGTTATACCTATCATTCAAGTGAAATATACATCTTGATGTTTCTACAGTTCTTTTAATACTTTACAACAATAAACATGCACATTTATAAAGCATTACACAGGCTTATATCACTGTACAACTAGGCCATAATAACAATGGTTACAAATTTGCTACAGTGAAATAACAAATCACTTGCATTGTGTTCCTATGGCGGCCATTAGTACGTGGTACTGTTACTCATGGTCTTCCAAGTTCTTTTTCTTAGTTTGTGAGCATTAGTGTGTGAGAAAGTTTTTACTCCTGGGAATCCATACTATGTTGCTCTTTGTTAGTTTTAGCATTTTGGGTTGAGTCAGCTTCAGCACAGCAGGAGTTGTAGCAGGAGAGTTGTCTCTTTGCCTTGGGGTCTGATTAGAGTCAATTTCTGAGGTAGAGTTGCCCGGGAAGAAAGGATTGTTCTGTGTACTGTTTGACTGTCTCCTTTCAGAACTGGCATGTGTGTTGTGTGTGTAAATAAAACAATTTAGAATATATCTAGACTCCACATCACTGGTCTCTCCTCCATTGGGAAACCTACAAGGGCCTGGACATGTGTCACGACTTGGCAGAGGGCGTGACATTGGTGTCTGAGCAAGAGACAAGAGTATCATTGCAGCACAGTCTAATAGGAATGTTCCTTTATTGTTTGGAAACTATTTGTCTGGCACTTCCACACTATGTCTTGTCATATTAAATGCAGCAAATTTTCTGAGTCCATGGCTATCCATATGCTTTTGCTAACAGTCCTAAACAAACTGGTCCTGGAAAACATAAAACTCCTCATACTTTATGGTCACTTGTTCAGCAACTGTTTATTGAATACTTTTCACCCCAACAGACTGAGAGTCTAGATCACAGCCTCTTTACATGCTTAACAGAGCTAGCCCTGCCCACTTCAATCTTGGAAAAATCAGCTATTCTACAGTTGTGCGCAAGGGTAACATCTGATTTTTGAAGACAACAGCATCAGAGGTTAGGATCTTGAGCATAGGATCAGTTCCCCTGAATTGCTGGCATTACTTAGAAATGAAATATTATATTATACCTGCAGAGAAACCTGGTTGTTCTTTTGTTTTGTTTTTTAAGATTAGCCAGTCTATACTCATAGTCTTTGGACTAGAGTGATTTTAGACTTGAACAAGGGCTTGTGGGTAAGCACACTACCTCAGGAATATCCCTGGAGGCCTTGTCCCTCAGACACTCCTCCAATTTATAAATATCTCGCTGCTTTTGGGGGAGTAATAATTTAATGCTGGGATAATTACTTCTTGCACTGTCTCACTGCACTGGCCAGCAGGTTGATGGGGATGTGGAACTAAGGCTATGCCCATTCTTGCCTTTACCCACCCAGAAACCTTCCATAGAGGCAGTAAGCAAGCAAATATCACTGTATACTCCTTTGTTCCTAGACACAATGTCCAGGTAGCTCAGGTAGAACAAGAACCTGTTTGCAGTCTTATCTTCTTCCCTTGGATTAGTGTGTATTCCAAATTGTGATCTTAGCTCATAGCTACTTAATGTAAGTGTCTGTTTCATTTTAATTTAAACTATTATAGACTAGGTGGAAGGCATTCTCGTTAAAAAAATCTGCAAGGCCACAATGATGTCTCTACAAATCCCTTCCTAAAACTTACCCTTGCTGTGCTTTCTACAAAACTCATGGCAACAGTGCTAAGAGCACTGCTTATTATGTTGATCACAATCATTTCACATTTACCTTTTGCTCCCACTGTCTGTTGTATCCATTTGTTGTCTGTCTTCTTATACTTAGATTTTAAACTCTTTGGGGCAGGGACCATTTTTGTTATGTAGTTGAATAACATTTAGGATCCCAGAGCTTTATCGCAATACAAATGAAAATTAGTGGTGAGAATAATAATATAGGATTATATTAGATGTTGAACTATTACATCTGTTTATTACCATAATTCATTAAAAGCCAAACTCTGCTCTCGTTATAGTCAATAGGACATTTGTCATTGTCTTGAAAGGACCTGGTTGTTTCTCTATCAAGGTACATGTAAAGTGTTTTTTCCCTATTGGGGATACTACTGTATTTCTACTTTTGTAGAGTAATAAAATTACAGTGGCCATCTCTCAGCTAAGTTTGATACTGGTATAAACATGTACACACCAACCTATGGAAATATTTAGTATGTGCTAGGTGAAGTTGATGTGAAAAGCTCTTAAGAGGAAGGAGCAAAACTATTCATTCCACCAGAAAGTTATGTAAATTACAACACTAAATTTTAATTAAAGAAACTAAGAAAATGGATCTCCAGAGATATAAAATGCTACGCAAAGAAAATATAACATACAACTGACTTGCTATGCTTCTGCCTTCAGTTCTGTGTGGGGGCGGGGACATTGTAAAAAGTGTCTTCCTCAGTTCAACTGTTATATTAGAGATGTATTGAGCAATGAAATATTGATCCTCTTGTAAACAATTCCATGAGATCTTTAATTATCTCAAGTTGCCAGTTTTATGGGTCATCGTAAAATAAAATAACTAAAAGCCTCTCCAGCATAGTGTGCCCCTAACATAATGTGGATTCATTGGTTTGTTGGTGACCTGAGTGGCATGGGTGAGAGAGGGGAAGAGTACCCCATATTGAATTACCAACAACATTTCCTGTAATATACTAGCAGATAGTATTTGCTTACAGGATTGTCATCTATGTGGAATGGAATTAACTTTTTTATGATCACAGCTAAGAACGATCATTTGGTGTTATGGATCAAAGATTTCTTTCCAAAGGCCATTTTCTGTATGTGCTAGTATGTTTGTCCTTAGTGAACACTTGGCTGTATTGATCAGATTGCAGGTAGTTAGATTTTCTTTTCTTTACAGGCTGTGAAAGAATTTTTTACCCACTATTTGAGTGTGACAGAGGTGCAGATAAATGTTACAGCTCATGCAGGGCTGGCACAACCCATTAGGCGACCTTTGGCCATACAATTTGGGGGGTGGTGACTGCGGCGGTATTTCGGTTGCTGGACCTTCCGCCGCCTCGGTGGGGGGCGGCATTTTGGGGCGGGACCTTTCGCCGCCTAGGGCGGCAGAAAAGCTGGTGGCGCTCCTGAGCTCATGGCAGTGTCAATTATAACCTGATTGACCTGCTTCAGCATTAGATGATCTGGTAGAACTTGTTTGATTTTTAGGGGGTGAAATTGAGATATTGTTTGTTTTCTGATTTGAGAAGCTAAGTGCATAATGGTTCTGAATGTTGTTCCAATATACAAATCAAAAAGGGATTTCTCAAATCCATCCTTAACCAGAATTCTGCTATACTGACCAGGCTCTGACTTGGCTTGGCTTAATATCTTTGATAAATAAGGCCCTGCTTCATTTGCGATATTGCAGATCCCACAATATTAGGCTTCCACAGCAATTTTGAATTTAATTAACTTACTTTGTATAGTTCACAATTTTGCATATATTTTGAGTATGCAATTAGTACTGCACAAACATTCAATGCTTGTAAAATGTTAAAGGCTAATGTGACTGGATTTGATTTCTACAGCAGTTGTATTAAGACTTTTAGTAGTCTGAATTTTATATTGTACCAGTCACTTTTAAAAAAATAATGTAATATCATTCCAGCAAAATGTCTGGTTATTAAAAAAATTAGCAGGTATGACATAATACTTGAGTGTTTGTGTTGTTCGAGCAATTTTTTCTTAGACAAATAGGTCTACTCTGGATTTTCCAAATTACTTTTCTGTGATTATCCCTGTCTTGCTGCAACTCAGCTGCAATTGTTTGAAGATCATCCTGCAATTCAAGTAGGCCTTATTGATAAATAATGGCTCAAGGTGGTATGGTTGCAAGTAGTATAGCTATTATATTGGAAAATATCTTCCCTAGTTTTAGTGGTTAAACATTTATATTCTACTCTTCCTTGCCTTAAAGTTCTCAGAAGTGAATTCTCCCAAAGAAGCCCGAGAACACTTTATTGGATAGCTTGAATAAAAGGCTATCCACATCACATTTCATGTCTTACTAAACTTGGGTCCTTGGAAATGTGGGAAATAAGAGGTAGCCTTGAGTGTACAAGGTTAACC
>NW_020664472.1:0-14028 GCF_002925995.2 Terrapene triunguis
TGGAAATGTGGGAAATAAGAGGTAGCCTTGAGTGTACAAGGTTAACCAAGACAAAATAGAGGTCACAGTAATTTCATGAGACTTAATGGCAACTGTTTTCAATTCCACAGAAAACCTTTCGGACAAGAAATTAAATAGCTAGAGGGACAATATATCTGAGAATCTTAAACTTTCTTTTGGTACAAGAGACCAAATTGTTAAAAATGTGTATTTTGATTTACAGTTTTGGAAGACTTTGAAGATTTGATGGCAGAGTAATAGTTTGGAAATTAGATAAGATATGACAGACGATCACTTGGGTGCTAGTAATCACACACTTTTGACTCTCTGTGAAAACTACAGTTGCCACTCTCCCATTAAATGTGGACAGATCTCTCAGAAGTAGAAGGAAATATTTCCTTCCAGGTTTTGAAGGTAGTAAAAATAATACACAATACTAAACTTATTGCAGACAGACCCTTTCATCCCATGATTTCAAAGTACTTCTAATGTAATGACCTGTTCCTGCAAACTTTACATGCACAAATTATGGAAGTAATCCAACTGAAGTCAATGGTATAAGTAAAGATTTGCCCCTAATCTGTGTATTAATTAAGCCTCCCAAGTGCCTCCATGAGTAAGCAGATATAATAACAAGAAGGATTTTATAGTTAAGTAAGGCATAGAAAGATTGAGTGACTTGTCCACAAACACAAAAGAAGACAGTCAGAATAAGACCCAGGACCAGTTTTCTTCTCTCACCCACTAGACAACCCTCAGTGTATTTTGATGCCCTGACTATTCTCTAAATCTCTTTTTTGATTCTTCACACTCTTCATTTATTCCCTTCTCCATTATTATTGTTGTATTCTAACTATGTAATTGTATGTTGAATTTCTTAAGCCATTTATATTCATAGGCCTACATTTTCATGTTCAATTTACATTTGAACTGGCATCCTCACTTTTTGCATCCATAAAAGAATTAGGGGTGCTAATAGGAGCACTTGGTTGGTTAATTCATTTGCATAAGTTTATCAGTGGAAAGTTTTCACCCCAAAATCATAATTGACTTAAATGAGGACCCCTCTGAAAATCAACTCATTTGTTGAATTGCTTAAGGTCCCAATCCTGCTAATGATAGCACATGGGTGGACTGTTGTGCCTTATGCTATTAATTGCAGGATCATGGCCTAAATATGGAGTTATGTGCCCAGATTTATGCCCCCAAGTTTGAAAAATGTGGCCATAACTTTTAAAACTGTTTTTGGGGGAGAAAAAGAAAGTTCAAATCCTAACTTCTATTGACAAGATGCTTTGAGTTTAATTTGAAACTTGTTTCCAAACAGATCTTGTAGATAGTGTTTAAAGATAATTATAATACTCCTTGGGGAATTCTGCGCCACTGCACATGTGCAGAATTCATGTCCCCTGCAGATTTCTTTCCTTCCCCACAGAAAAATGACTTTCTGATGGAGAAACAAAGGGAAGCAACAAGAGCGGTCATGTGACCTGCCCAGCAGTATGTTTTGGGTGCCTAGGGCAGCTGGCAGAGAGGTAAATCACAGTGGAACAGGAGGCAGGAATGGGGAAGACCTGGCTTGTGGCTCCTACCTTGTGCCGGGCTTAGCTGCTAGTCCTGGCTGGGCTGGGGAGGACGGTACTTCCTCTTCCCCTGCATGGTATCTGGGCCTGGGTCAGACCCACCCCAAGATTTCTCCCTGGGCTGCAGGAAGCTCTGAAAACTCTCCCCTCCCCCTGCTTCCTGCACCCATCACTCCTCAGCTGCAGGGGAAGGGATCACTGTATGGGGAGATGCTCTCCCATCCACCCAACCCCCGTGCATCCAGACCCCCTCATAACCAGACCCTTCCAGTGACCCTAACCCCCCTACACCCAGAACCCCATCCCCCCCCGCCGAGCCTCACTCCCCCTGCACCTGGACCACCCTGACAAGCCACCTGCACCCGGATCCCCTCCCCACCAAGCCTCAACCAACTGCCCCTAGATCCCCATCCCACTGAGCCCCACTCCCCCAGCATCTGGACTCCCCAGAATCCCCCACACCCAGACCCCCCCACTGAGCTCTATCCTCCCCAGTCACTGCCCCCCACTGAGCCCCAACCACCATTACCTGGACCCCACTGCAGAGTCCCATTAGTGTTGCACCTATAATCCCCCAACAAGCCCCTGTGCATCCAGATCCCCCACACACCCAGATCCGCCACTGAGCCACCTGCACCCAGATTGCCCCACACAGAACCTTCTCAACCCACATCTGGATCCCCCCATACTAAGCCCCTCCACACTTGGCTGGAGGGACAGGGCTCTGGGGTGTTTATGGTCCTTGCACTGTTTCAGGATTGGGTGCAGCCTCACCACCTCTTCTTTGTGGGATATTTTTTCCATTTTCTGCTAACAGTTCCCTTTTTCCCATGCATAGTGTAAGTACTACACCATACTTGGGCTTGCTCATGCTAATACAACACCTTCTTTCAGTGTCATAAGCATACAATAATGTGCAGTGACAAAGACATATGAATTTTTGTCCTGATGCTGTGCATTTTGGAGATCTCCTTTTCTTGTCCATATTTTAAGTACTAAACAGTATAAGGACCTTTGCAGTCAATGATTTAACTTCTATTGGAGCAGGACTGGATCTTTAAAGTGCAGAAAGAGTTACCGGTAATATAAAATTAACAACAAATAGAGCTGAGGAAAGACTTTCAGATGCATAAATGGCAGTTAGGCACCTAACTCCCATTAACAATAAGGAGGAGTTAGGCACCTAGCTGCCACTTATGCCTTTGAAAATCTTTCCCTTGGTTTCCAAATAACTTTATTACAGCACCTTCTGTGGACAGTCTATTACACAGTTTTAGTTTTGTATTTAGGTTCTTTAAGAAAGATAACAGTTTACACAAGCCCTTCCTTGCTATGAAAGAATGTCATACATAGTCTATTTGCTGTAGGGAAAGTCAGGCTAAAATAAGAGTTGATGCAATTTTTGTGATGAATTCAAACTGTCTGTGCGTTTGTGCATGTGTGTGCGTGTGTGACAAAATCCAAGTACATGAAGAAGGAGAAGATAATTCTGAGCAATGGCAGCAAAACATAAAAGAGTAACATAGAATAGTAAAATGACTGAGAATGAAGTTTAGCCAGATACAAAAGATAAATAGTTTATTCTTTTTGAGATAAAGATTCTTTGAGACACATTGACCCTTTCTCATCACTAAGAAATATTAGTCTACCCTACTCACCTTTTTGACAGTATAAGTCACAGAGCAATCTGGAGATGGGGGTTGGAGGGAGACCTTGAGGCTAATGGGGAAATTATGTGAAGTTAATGCCAAATTACACTAAAGATCTGGCCAACTGCATTTAAGTGCATGAACAGCAAATTACAACTCTTTTTGTAGGATAATTAAATTTTCCTCTAAACTGTTTGAACAATCATTGTGCCTTCACCCTCACTCTAGAAGCCAGGGAAGCATTTTATTTGTCTTCACTGGAATAGGAAGGTAGAGAAATTGTCTTCTGACACTTAGGGTATGTCTACACTACGAAATTAGGTCGAATTTATAGAAGCCGGTTTTATAGATATCGGTTTTATACAGTCGACTGTGTGTGTCCCCACATAAAATGCTCTAAGTGCATGAAGCCGGCTGACCGCGTCCACAGTACCGAGCGTCGACATCTGGAGTGTTGCACTGTGGGTAGCTATCCCACAGTTCCGGCAGTCTCTGCCGCCCATTGGAATTCTGGGTTGAGATCCCAATGCCTGATGATGCAAAACAGTGTCGCGGGGGGTTCTGGGTACATGCCATCAGGCCCCTCCCCCTCCATCAGAGCAACAGCAGACAATCGATTCGCGCCTTTTTACCTGGGTTACCTGTGCAGACAACATACCACGACAAGCATGGAGCCCGCTCAGCTCAGCTCAGCTCACCGTCTCCATATGTCATCTGGGTGCCGGCAGACGTGGTACTGCATTGCTACACAGCAGCAGCTAATTGCCTTTTGGCAGTAGACACTGCAGTATGACTGGTAGCCTTCATTGGCTATCTGGGTGCTGGCAGACATGGGGCTGCATTGCTACACAGCAGCAGCCCCTTGCCTTTTGGCAGTAGATGATGTATTACGACTGGTATCCGTCATCGTCATACTCCAGTTCAATCAGAGGCACCTGGGCAGACATGCTTTGTCTCCTGGAGACTCAGTCCTGCCGGCCGTCCTGTTGAACCGTCTTGACGATGATGGCTAGCAGTCGTAGTACAGTATCTTCTGCCAAGCACCCAGAAAATGCCGAGGGCTATCAGTCATGCTGCACTGTCTGCTAACAGCTTAAGATGTAAAAAATAGATGTATTCATTTGCTTCCCTCTCCCTCCGTGAAATCAACGGCCTGCTAAACCCAGGGTTTTGAGTTCAATCTTTGGGGGGGCCATTCTGTGTGACAGTTGTTTGTGTTTCTCCCTGATGCACAGCCACCTTTCTTGATTTTAATTCCCTGTACCTGTACGCCATGTCGTCAGTCGCCCCTCCCTCCCTCCGTCAGTTTCGCGCCTTTTTTCAGACCAGACGCCATAGCACTGGGATCATGGAGCCCGCTCAGATCACCGCGGCAATTATGAGCACTATGAACACCACGCGCATTGTCCTGGAGTATATGCAGAGCCAGGACATACCAAAGCAAAACCAGGACCAGCTGATTAGGCGATTGCAGCGCGGCGACGAGAGTGATGAGGAAATTGACATGGACACAGCCCTCACACAAGGTACGGGCCCCAGCAATGTGCAAATCATGGTGTTACTGGGGCAGGTTCATGTCGTGGAACGCCAATTCTGGGCCCGGGAAACAAGCACAGACTGGTGCGACCGCATCGTGTTGCAGGTGTGGGACGATTCCCAGTGGCTGCGAAACTTTCGCATGCGTAAGGGCACTTTCATGGAACTTTGTGACTTGCTTTCCCCTGCCCTGAAGCGCCAGAATACCAGGATGAGAGCAGCCCTCACAGTTGAGAAGCGAGTGGCGATAGCCCTGTGGAAGCTTGCAACGCCAGACAGCTACCGGTCAGTCGGGAATCAATTTGGAGTGGGCAAATCTACTGTGGGGGCTGCTGTGATCCAAGTTGCAAGGGCAATCAAAGACCTGCTGATATCAAGGGTAGTGACTCTGGGAAACGTGCAGGCCATAGTGGATGGCTTTGCTGCAATGGGATTCCCAAACTGTAGTGGGTCCATAGACGGAACCCATATCCCTATCTTGTCACCGGAGCACCAAGCCACCGAGTACATAAACCGCAAGGGGTACTTTTCAATGCTGCTGCAAGCCCTGGTGGAGCACAAGGGACGTTTCACCAACATCAACCTGGGATGGCCGGGAAAGTTACATGATGCTCGCGTCTTCAGGCACTCTGGTCTGTTTCGAAAGCTGGAGGAAGGGACTTTCTTCCCGGACCAGAAAATAACCATTGGGGATGTTGAAATGCCTATCGTTATCCTTGGGGACCCAGCCTACCCCTTAATGCCATGGCTCATGAAGCCGTACACCGGCAGCCTGGACAGTAGTCAGGACCTGTTCAACTACAGGCTGAGCAAGTGCTGAATGGTGGTGGAATGCGCACTTGGATGTTTAAAAGCGCACTGGCGCATCTTACTGACTCGCTCAGACCTCAGTGAAAAGAATATCCCCATTGTTATTGCTGCTTGCTTGTGCGCTCCACAATATCTGTGAGAGTAAGGGGGAGACATTTTTGGCGGGGTGGGAGGTTGAGGCAAATCGCCTGGCCACTGATTACGCGCAGCCAGACACCAGGGCGGTTAGAAGAGTACAGCAGGGCGCGGTGTGCATCAGAGAAGCTTTGAAAATGAGTTTTGTGACTGGCCAGGCTACGGTGTGAAACTTCTGTTTGTTTCTCCTTGATGAACCCTACGCTCCCCCCACCCGGTTCACTCTACTTCCCTGTAAACCAACCACCCCCCCCTCCTCTCCCCCCTTCGAGCACCGCTTGCAGAGGCAATAAAGTCATTGTTACTTCAATTCATGCATTCTTTATTAATTCATCACACAACTAGGGGAATAATTGCCAAGGTAGCCCAAGGGGGTGGGGGAGGAGGGAAGGAAAAGGACACACTGCAGTTTAAAACTTTAACACTTATTGAAGGCCAGCCTTCCGATGCTCGGGCAATCATCTGGGGTGGAGTGACTGGCCCCCCCACCGTGTTCTTGGGCATCTGGGTGAGGAGGCAATGGGACTTGGGGAGGAGGGCTGTTGGTTACACAGGGGCTGTAGTGGTGGTCTCTGCTCCTGCTGCCTTTCCTGCAGCTCAACCATACGCTGGAGCATATCAGTTTGATGCTCCAGCAGCCGGAGCATCGACTCTTGCCTTCTGTCTGCAAGCTGACACCACCTATCATCTTCAGCCCACCACTTGCTCTGTTCATCCCGCGATTCAGCCCGCCACCTCTCCTCTCGTTCATATTGTGCTTTTCTGTAGTCTGACATTGACTGCCTCCACGCATTCTGCTGTGCTCTTTCAGCGTGGGAGAATATCTGGAGCTCCATGAACATATCATCCCGAGTCTGCCGTTTTCTCCTTCTAATCTTTGCTAGCCTCTCCGAAGGAGAAACATTTGCAGCTGGTGAAGGACAAGGGAGAGGTGGTTAAAAAAGACACATTTTAGAGAACAATGGGTACACTCTTTCACGTTAAATTTTGCTGTTCACATTACACAGCACATGTGCTTTCATTACAAGGTCGCATTTTTCCTCTTATATTGAGGGCCTGCCGGTTTGGTGTGACAGATCACTCACGCGGTGCCAGGCAACAGAATTCGACTTGCAGGCAGCCATGGTAAGCCACAGTCTTTCGGCTTTTTTAACCCTCATAACATGTGGGAATGGTTTCAAACAGTAGCACCCTCATTTCCCATACCAAGGACCTGTTGGGTTGGCCATTTAAAATGGGTTTGCAATGTAAAAGGAGGGGCTGGGGTTTCCGGGTTAACATACAGCACAAACCCAACTACCCTCCACACACACACACAATTCTCTGGGATGATCCCTTCACCCCTCCCTCCCCACCGCGTGGCTCACAGCGGGGAACATTTCTGTTCAGCCGAGCAGGAATGGGCACCTCTGAATGCCCCCTTAATAAAATCACCCCATTTCAACCAGGTGACCGTGAATGATATCACTCTCCTGAGGATAACAAAGAGAGATAAGGAATGGATGTTGTCTGCATGCCAGCAAACCCCGGGACCATACGCTGCCATGCTTTGTTATGCAATGGTTCCAGACTACGTGCTACTGGCCTGGCGTGGTAAAGTGTCCTACCATGGTGGACGGGATAAGGCAGCCCTCCCCAGAACCCTTTTGCAAAGGCTTTGGAAGTACATGAAGGAGAGCTTTCTGGAGATGTCCCTGGAGGATTTCCGCTCCATCCCCATACACGTTAACAGACTTTTCCAGTAGCTGTACTGGCCGCGATTGCCAGGGCAAATTAATCATTAATCATTAAACACGCTTGCTTTTAAACCATGTGTAATATTTACAAAGGTACACTCACCACAGGTCCCTTGTGTGCCCTCAGGGTCTGGGAGCACGCCTTGGGTGAGTTCGGAGGTTACTGGTTCCAGGTCCAGGGTGATAACCATATCCTGGCTGTTGGGGAAACCGGTTTCTCCGCTTCCTTGCTGTGAGCTATCTTCATTGTCTTCATCATCATCATCATCATCTTCCGCGTACCCCGAACCCGCTTCCCTGTTGCGTGTTTCTCCATTGACGGAGTCAAAGCACACGGTTGGGGTAGTGGTGGCTGCACCCCCTAGAATGGCATGCAGCTCCGCGTAGAAGCGGCATGTTTGCCGCTTTGCCCCAGACCTTCTGTTTGCCTCTCTGGCTTTGTGGTAGGCTTGTCTTAGCTCCTTAATTTTCACGCGGCACTGCTGTGCGTCCCTGTTATGGCCTCTGTCCTTCATGGCCTTTGAGACCTTTTCTAATATTTTGCCATTTCGTTTACTGCTACGGAGTTCAGCTAGCACTGATTCGTCTCCCCATATGGCGAGCAGATCCCGTACCTCCCGTTCTGTCCATGCTGGAGCTCTTTTGCGATCCTGGGACTCCATCATGGTTACCTGTGCTGATGAGCTCTGCGTGATCACCTGTGCTCTCCATGGTGGGCAAACAGGAAATGAAATTCAAAAGTTCGCGGGGCTTTTCCTGTCTACCTGGTCAGTGCATCTGAGTTGAGAGTGCTGTCCAGAGCGGTCACAATGAAGCACTGTGGGATAGCTCCCGGAGGCCAATAACGTCAAATTCCGTCCACACTACCCCAAATCCGACCCACAAAGGCCGATTTTAGTTCTAATCCCCTAGTCGGGGGAAGAGTAAAGAAACCGTTTAAAGGGCCCTTTAAGTCAAAAGAAAGGGCTTCATCGTGTGGACATGTCCAGGCTTAATTCGATTTAACCCTGCTAAAGTCGACCTAAACTTGTAGTGTAGACCAGGCCTAAATCCTAGCAGGTTTCATACTGGTGCAGAGGAGACCCCTCCCCTTTCTCTCTTTTCTCTGACCTTTTCAGGATGATTCGTCCACCTCTAGCAGGAAGCCATCCTGGTGCTCCTTTGAGTACACACCCTCCTCCAAACTGTGCTCAAGCTATGATCACACTGAATTTAGCCACTTTTGTGAAACAGAGGCCTCCTGAACATGTAACAATTGACCAAAATTCATATTGCTCATGTTTTCACTACACCTTTATAGTTATGATACTGACATTTATATTGGGTATCTTGCACTTTTGCTACAATTTACTGATCTATTGCATAGTTAGATAGTATAACAGAATAAGCCACCATTTTAATTTAAAATTGACTCAGTTCTGGTTTGGTAAGAGGACTTAAAAAGAGGATATAAATGCAAGCCATTGCTGCTAAAAGTTCTAAAGTGATGAGGTTAATCAAGACACGTCTCAAATACCTTTGTATCCAGAGACAGAACAATTCAATTTTTTCAGACTAAAACAAATGTAATTTGTGAAAAGTGGGAGTCAGATATTAGAAGGCCTTTCATTTATTATGGGCTTTATAAGAGGATGTTGAGCTGTATGTATTTTCTAGTGAGGGACACTGCCAATGGCTATATGTTATAACCAATTCCAATAACATTAAACAATCACTCTACCTTCACATTTGTGGTTTTGGTTAAACCCTCAGTGCTAATTCTGTGACTGACTTTTTTTTTAATTCTATATTAGTTCTAGCCCAGCTCCTTTTAACTCTGTGAATCTGCAAATAATTGTTTTAAAGGATAGCCAATTGTTTTGACATCTACTGGTTAAATGCCTTCGGTATGTACAGCAGCTTTAAATTCTGGCTTGCATACACTACTCAGCTTAGACTTTGAAATTGCAAATGATATTCCAGTGCAGGCTGAAATCTTACTCAAGTTAATAAACTTGTATCATCGCAAAGATATTATACAGTCTTCTTTTTCATTAAAAAAAATAGTGCTGCTACTGCTGAAAGGCTTGTTGGTCCCTAGGTCCAATCCAAGTATCATTAAAGTCAATGGAAAGACTCCTATTGACTTCAATGGAAGTTCAATAGGCCCTATATCTGTGAATCATATTGGTTAGGGATACTTTAGCAAAAAAATATTCTTATTTATAACACTTTTTAAGAAACCCAGTCTCACAACAGTTGGAATTGTTTTCATGTTCCCATAAGTTGGGACTTTAAATATGTCACTAGTATATACTGTTCCAATACATTTTCCAAAGTTGTAACATTATAACCTTTTGTAAGTGTTCCAATAAGTTGCAACAGTATTTCTACATGCAACTTGAATGAGCAAAGCTTTGCAGGATCAGGTTTATGATTCTGGTAAACTGATATGTATTTATCATTAAAATTATGCCTGGAGCATTAGTTGTGTAAGAAGAGAAAGTTACTGTGTCAAGGAGCTTTGATATCTGTGGGACTAATTAGCCTATTAAAACCAATAATAATTCAATTCCACTGGATACCTGGAGATTTTGATAGAGTGAGCCGGTTCCACCATAAACCTTGTATACGTACTTTAATTTATACATAGATATTGGAAATTAGTCTATCCCTTTATACAATTATTACTGGTTTAAATAACATTCTTTTGCTTGCTTTGAAAGTCACACAGTGAACTATTTGTAGCATATAATAGTCTAGTCCCTGTGGGCGGTAATACTTTGGTCTAATTTCGATTGTTGGTTTAGTGCTGGGTGGTGTTAGTGGCCTGTGATATACAGGAGGTCAGACTACATAAGTAGGTGGTCCATTCTGGCATTAAACTCTATGTACTATTCTTCTACGTAGAACTGATACATGAGCAAAAAACCCTGTCAGTATAAATTGCATGTGCTTATCTTTATTACTAGCACAATGCGCACAGCAGGTCCTAACCCAACCTGCTATTTGCCACCTCTAGGGGAGGGAAGGTGTGTGCTGCCTTGCCTGCTGCATGGAAAAAGGGCATCTAATGCTCAGGGCTTGCACCTTTATAGCTTTCTGACCTCATGCTGTAAAGCTGACTACCGCTCACCTTTTGCAGCAGTTTCTGACCTCCTCCCCCCCGCTGCCATAAACCACTGCTGCCTTCCTTCAGCAAGCCCAGACAATGTTCCCCCCACTTCAGGTGTGGTGCAGTCATTGTGCTCTGCTGTAAGACCCTGGATAATACCCACTTCAATCACTAAGTAGTTTGCAGTAACTTTAATGTGCAAAATCCAAGGCACTTTCAAGAAGGTACCACCTGATTTCTCAGTGGCTCGCAGCCTTGCTGACTATTTATCAGCCTACCAACAGATTTTCTCTCCACACCCCTTCTAGTATTGCAGTTTATCACTGTATAGTAATATTGAAAATATCCAAACAAAGGTCTTATCTTAGTAAGACATTTACTGTTGAGTTGACAAAAAACAATTACTAATATGATATCACATTAGCAATCTCCATCATATGATTACATATCTTGGATCATATTCAGCAGTTCCCAGGACCATAAATGCTTCCCACCTCTCCCACTTCAGCCTTGGAGGTGAGGAGGCTTTGTGTAGGCCAGCAGGGGAAATAAAACCCCTTGGGCTCCTGTAAGAATTGCCTCCCCCTATTTTTCTCACCTTCTCATGAGTGCTTATCAGAAGCCTATTGGCTCCTGTGAACCTAAGAGGAAGCTTTATAAACTCTTTCCCCTGCATAAAGTGCCATTCTGTAGTCAGAGGCATCAGCTCCCCACTTGGGGTTAGGATAGGGCTGGGTTTCTAGACTTTGCTGTGGGCATCATGCAGATTGTCTCTAACAGGAGTGACAGGCAGCAATCGATCCGGGGGAGGGGGGTCGATTTATCGTGTCTAGTCTAGATGCGATAAATTGACCACCGAGCGCTCTCCTGTCAACTCCACCTGAGCGAGAGGTGCAGGTAGAGTCGACGGAGGAGTGTCAGCTGTCGACTCACCGCAGTGAAGACACCGCAGTAAGTAGATCTAGGTACGTCAACTTCATCTATGTTATTCACGTAGCTGAAGCTGCGTAATTTAGATTGATTCCCCCTCCCCCCCCATGTAGACCAGGCCTAAGTTTGTGAAGGGATTTTTCCCTCACTGTCAATCTGCCTGGTGTAGGGTACAACCTTTTTGCCTTCCTCTTACCAGCCCACTTCCCTTGGGGTGGGGGGTAGGTGAGGTTGTGAGGTATCTCTACATTTGAGCGGAGAGGTGTGATTCCCAGTTTGTGTAGACTCTTTAATATGTATGAATATAATTGTTCACCTCACCTTTCAACATTTTCTTAGAGAAAAAAAAAAAAAAAACAATTTCTATGAGTTTGGCCCGTAGGCATTACTCCCAGCTTTAAATTCCACAAGACTGCTTTGGCCTGATAACCAGAATTACCTCTTTCCTGTAAAGTATTATGTGGCTATTATGAGGTAGGCATCAAAATGAAGTTAAGTGTGACGGGAAAGAAAATTGATGCTAATGAAACTAATTCCCTAATATATTTATATTAGTTCTAGTCGCATTCTGCTAAATTGGGCTATTTTTAGGTTTTAGCAGAATGTTCTCATTGTAAATTTACAATACAAATAAATAATGTAAATGACACTTCTTTCTACACTAAGGCCCCAATCCAGCAAGGCACTTGAGCACATATTTTACATTTGCAACACATGAATAATCCTGTTGACTTCAATGGGACTACTTGTGTGTTTTTTAAAGATATATGGTCATAAAATGCTTTGCTGCCTCAGAACCTATGAAAAGTGAGAAAACACAGCTGTTTGTGTGGTCTAGTGGGTAGTGCCCTGCATTAAGAGTCCGGAGACCTGGATTGTATCCTGGCTCTGCCTTTGGTTTACTTGTTGGCCTTAGGCGTGTCATTTTACCTCCTGGTGTCTCAGTTTCCTCATCTGCAAAATGGGAATAATGATACTGACTTTCTTTTTAAAGTGCTTTGAGAACTACAAATGAAAAGTGCTGTCTGTGAGAGAATTATTTTATTTAAATCCAAGATATTATTGGCAAACCAGATATGATATTGTCAATTTAGCAAAATTACTACAGATTGAGTTAACCTGCTTTGGATAAAGTATCTTCTGTTTTGCTTTGAATGTACTGTACAAGATAATGTAGCATGTAACTGCAACCAAAAAAACCTGCCTTGAATAGAATGAAAGCAATTGAAGCATTTTGCTATTCAATTCCAAAAATTAGTTGTTTAAGGAATATCAAATTCATGTTCTTGGCTAAAATGAAAATTTGCCTTGAAGTCATTAGTACTCTGCTTGTTTTATAGTGCACAGATTTCTCTGTCCAAATCTTCAGAGTAATCTTAAACTTGTAGAAAGGAAGGAGACAGTTGACTGTGAGAGCCCTATTGAAAATGCACATTATATATATACACACACTATGTGCATTTATATATATATATATATATATATATATATATATATATATATATAACAGAAGGGCACTCCTAAAGCTGCAGCCCTTTAGGGTGTCAGGCTAAAATATATTAATTCCTGTGGAAGACAGTGAACTTTGCTGTGTGATATTGGCTGTCCAGTCACTGGAACAGCTCAGCGCTTACAAATCAGAGTTTCAATATTTGTGGTGATGGCAAAAGCTGCAAGATAATCAAGTACTTAACATGTTTTGGCTGGAATATAATATAAAAGGCAATAACTGCAAAATGAAAACTTTTAAAGAATCTGTGGAGGAAGGAAGCAAATTAAAATGTTGGGTCTTGTCATAGATACAGATTTAAATAATTCTCTGAATCCAATCAGTTAATCCAGAAATCTGTTTATGTTCAGAGAAAAAGAAAATAAGTGATAGTATGGGGTCAGCTATGCTTTAACAATTAGAAAGCAAATGAAATTAAACTCTAAAGGGGTAATTTAGTTGTGATTCAGTTTCTCATTTTGAGCCTGCTTCATACAGATAACTTTGGCCTTTGATGACTGCACCCAGATTATTATCTCTGAAATAAATTAAGGGTGTAAATATTGCTAGATAAATGTCTAGTTATTTGTTTACCTTGTGGCTGTAAAGCGGCCGATAGATTATCATTGTAGGTGTGGAAGCCATAACTGATTTGGAAACATCAGACAAGATTTTGGTTCTGTCTATACTGACTTGAACTGTGAAAAGTCCATGCAGAGCAAGGAATCTGAACTTTCACCTTACTACAAAAGCATACTTTAATGTTGTTCTTATTAGCAAGATTATGACATGGAGACAGATCCCGAGAAGCTCAGAGCATCCACAGCTACCACTGAAATCATTCACTTATCCATCTTTCAGGATCAGTTCTATGATTTCCTTGGCCATTGTTAGCAGGGTGGAACAGTACTATAAAACTGTGTTATAAACCATGCTATGGACTAGGCTAATAGTTCCCCTGTAATAAAATGTGTTGCAAACATGTGCTCTAGACTGGAAGGGGCTTAAGCTGGAATTTTCAAATTTGAGTGCCTAAATTTAGGCATGCCTATACCTGCCTGCCTAA
>NW_020664472.1:14428-30378 GCF_002925995.2 Terrapene triunguis
TTAGGCAGGCAGGTATAGGCATGCCTAAATTTAGGCACTCAAATTTGAAAATTCCAGCTTAAGCCCCTTCCAGTCTAGAGCACGTTTGCAACACATTTTATTCCAGGGGAACTATGTCAGTGTCTCACTAACAAGGACCATATTTAAAACTTACAGGACCATAACAGACAGTGTCTTAACCAAAAGCATTACCAGCAGATGAATGGCCACTGTGGTTATGGAGGTTTTCCTCCAGTGAAGTGCATTGTAAGATACAGGAAGGTACTCCATTAATCCTGAATCTCTCCTTTTTCAGTCAATTTTTATGTGATTTCACCCTTCCCTCAAATGGCAACAATTTTTTTTTAATTTTCCTCCATTTTTTAATGACTAGATGTATGCTCCATTATTATGAGATAACACAAGCAAAAATAAATGTTTAGAATGTCCTTTCCCCCATAGTGAATAAGATAGCAAGTTGTCAAGCACTGCCAGCAGGGTCTTGCCCTACAAAAAGATCATCATCCATTCTCATTCACTGGCAGAAAGTGTTTAACATTTTGCAAGATCGGGGTTGGAGCCAATGTGTTTTGGTTCTTTCACTCCTCCCCTCCCCCTGGTTGGTTGTGATTTTTTAATCCCTTTTTTGTGTCATCACTTCAGATACAATGTTCAGCTCTACAAACAAGAAATGGTATTTGCCATAAAATGGCTTATTTGTGTTTCATAAAAGGGAAAAAATGAAAACCGTAATCCATAGTGATAATAATTTGACTTATGGTATATGCTTTTTGGTTGAATGGGTTTCCTGTATTGATTTTTGAGCTTGAGCATTAATGAATTCTGTTTTCAAGCAACATGAACCCTTTGGGAATTTCAGGCTTTGAGTATTATTGAATTAAGGCTGTGGGATGCTCGCACAATGTATTTCTTCCTTGGCTGCTGATGGGAGTTCCAGCTGAGTTTTTGTTCTGCTACATTGTTTCTGCTTCATGGTTGTTGTCTCTTGATTTTTTTGAAACATAATTTAACAGCTTGATAATTTTAATTAAAACATTTGATAAATATTCATACTAATTTGTATATGATTTGCAACATTTTCACTAGAGATCAGCCATTGCAGTAGGTACTCATAAGTACGTTGAACCAGCAGTTTAATTTTTGCATACTGTTGCAACAGTAGGATGATTTAAAAAAAATTGCTCAAGAGATGTTCTTTACAACTTTGTTGTCTTGAATAATTCACAGGAAGTTTTCCTGCATTCGCTCACAATTGCACTACCAGAAAACACTCAACTGACCTCTCTTACTTAAGGGTGCTCTCTCGGAATGAAAGCAGAGAAGTCTGTGATATTGTAGTTTTAACTTACGTATACATTTGGAACATCATTTCACTTCTCCCTGCTCCTTTACACTCCCAGTTAGGAAGTACAGAATTTATACAATACAACTTTCAGAAGACAGTGATGTAGCAGAGAGTTACGTCAAGGGGATGTTCATCTTTTCTGCATCAAATATTTTTTCTATTAGAAAGTACTAACTGATATTTTAACTAGAGATGAGCTACGTCAGTGAGGCAGGTGCCCTCCCAATCACTTGTACTGGCACCCACTGGTACTGTAGATCAGCTACCAATCTATGTCCATTTTGCTGTACTACTACAGAACTATCCTACAAGAGATGACGCTGTGCTGGCCATTCATGTTTCCTACACATCAGTGACATTCTTGGGAGTGTTGTGATAATGTAGCAGTTTCCATGAATGGAACTGAAAATGAAAGATCCACAGTGGGGTAAAGTTACTCATGGATACAATTTTAAAAAAAGTGTTTAAACAGCTTAGGTTCCTAAGTCCTATTTACAAAAATTAATTAGGCATTTAGCATCCAGATCCTCAAAGATATTGAGGCACCATATTCCCATTGATTTCAATGGGAGTTAGACACTTAAATACCTTTGAGGATCTGTAACTTAGGCTCTTAAGTCCCATTAACTATCAAGGAGGCTTAGGCTCCTCAGTTATTTAGGCACTTTGAAAATTTTACCCAATGTCACAAGTAGTCAAATGTTTGTCCTTCCCATGGTCCAGAAACATCAAGTTTAGAGAAGTCTTGGAGCAGGTATGTGACCCACCTCTAGTTCTAAATGGACTCTCATAATTTTAATATAAAACAGTAAGCATCTGCATGAGTACAAAAATAATAAAGAGATACATTTGCATAAAACATCACACTGTGTGGCAGAGACTATTTTCACGTCACTTAAGAAAGATGGGCAAGTCATCCATCTGCTAGTATGCGGGGGAACAATGAGCTGGTACTCAGTTTTCCATGGAAAACTTACAGAATAGAAAATGATAGTTTCTTCTACACAGAACCTTAATACTATGCCAGAACAAGAATGATTCTTTGAAGAATGGTGACAAGGATAAGAACAAAGCAGCAGGTTCATCACCTAGTAGTCTAGAGTGCTAATAGGAATGTCAGTACAGAAAGAAAAGATGGTTGTTACATACCATAGTACCAGTTTTTCTGGGAGAACAATATGGAGATTGAACAAAGGTCTAATGTATAAATATGAAATCTCATGTACTGATGGGGCATCAGTATTACACATATATAATCCTACCAAAGCAAAACTGCCATTTCATGTTATGCCCATTGTATTTGCAACAGTACATTCAAGAATTTATCTTAGAACATTAAGTGTTACAAAATTAGGATGCAAAGTACAGAGTACAGTCCATCCTTTAATGTACAATCCAGGAGTCTTAAATTCTCACCTGTCCTACAGGAAGCTTTCCCCTCCTACAGGATGAATTCCATTCAATGTCACTGGGTTCTTGTGAAAAAGATACTTACTTCTGTTCTTCAAAACAGGTAGAATTTTAAAGATACAGTAGTGCCATATTTGGCTAACTAGAACCCATCCAAAATTCAGTTTTTTTAAAATATTTTTTTAAGCTTATACATTTATTTTAGTATAGTCTTAGTTTAGCAGTTCATGTGTTCTGTGCCATGCTAGCAGGGATGGAAATATGGTCCTTGCTTTAAAATTTATGTACTGTTACTCCCCCAAATATGTAACATTGCAGAGACTGTATTCACTGTCTTGCCCTCATTGTTCAGAGTATGGCCCCATGCCTTCATCATTGCATACTATTGAAACCCTGTTCTCAAGAGAGACTTATTAATTTCCTTATGGGATTTTCTATGGCAGTCATTATAGTATCTGAGTACTAACATTAATGAATTTATTCCCACATAATCCCTATGAAGTGAGGAGGTGATATTATCCTCATTTTACAAATTGGAAACTGGGGCACACAAGTCAAGTGTCCACTAATTTTGGGTGTCTACTTTCAGACTCTTTAAACCTGAGTTTTCCAGAGTATTTAGCATTCTATAGCATTTTATATGTGCAAAGCTCACATTGTTATCAGTTGCAGCTATGTATCCTCATCAAGTCTGCAAATCAGAACCTATGGTCTCATATTGGACACCAAAAAAAATGAGGGACACAATTAGTGACCACCTGTGAAAAGTTTGATGCGCAAGCAACTGACAAGACTCCAGGCCCAGCCAGAAACTGCTAATCAGGCACCAGTGAGATTTGAACTTGTGACTGCTGGTTTATGAGGCCAATGCTTGTAGGGCAGTATTTAACTGGCTTGACCATGAGACTGTCCTTTCTCTTCCTGCAATCCCCTTTCTTATTCCCAGACATTTTTCAACTTCTGCAAAAAAGTGAGACAGAAGTCCTACATACAACAGCCTCCTTCAATGTACAACCCTGATTCATCACCACAGCATGTCTGTCCTATGCACTGAATGAGGCTATGGTCCTGTCAAAAAAATAGTATGTGATCATGTTAGTAAATGCTGTTCAGTGCAAATATTTGAAATAAAAAATCATAATATAAACTGAGAAATGAACACTTCGTATTCTGTGTTGTAATTGAAATAAATATATTTCTATATGTATAATAAATTTAAATTGGTATTCTTTTATTGTTTAACAGTCCAATTAAAACTGTGATTAATTGCGACTTTTTTAAAATCTAGTTAATTTGTTCTGCATTAATCACATGCATTAACTGCGATTAATTGACAGCTCTATAACAAATGCTTGTTCTGTCTTGATTAGAGCTGGAAAAAAGTTTTTCCATCACTTGGTAATTGAGAACTATTAAAATAGATCTAGGGCCCAATTTTCAAATCCAAGAAGCTAAATAAGACATGCAAACTCTGCATTTGGATGCTCAAACTCACATCAGTAAAGAAAATGTGCATTAGTGTGCCCACGTGACTATCTGAGTACCCAAATACAATATTTGGGTGTCCCACTTAAGTACCTGTGTTTCAAAATTGAACCCCTGGAGTCTTCTTTTTTCATACAGAGCCAAAGAATCTGTACATAATATACAGTATTTACTATTATATAAATAATGGGCACTTATAAAAAGGACTATGTCTTGCAATATACTTGCAAATGTACCCAGAAAGACAAGGAGGCTGGTAATGAGATGAGTTTGTCCTATTCTAATTGTAATAAACACCAAAAGAAAAAATTAAAAATAAGAACATAAATGGAAAGATGCTACACTGAGCCTGCTTTTACTTATTTTATTTTGGTTCAGAGAATTGTTTTATTTTAAGGATCCACTTAGTTGTGGTGGTAATTATTTAACATGTTTAAAGTTTTAATTTTAGTTTTCTGAAAGGAGGCGTTTAGGAGCTTGGAGTGACACTGCTGGTTCATATAGGTTAGGAGCATACTCTTTTTGGAAACTGATCACAATCCCTGAGGGTTTGTTTTGTTTTTTTAAGTTTGGGTAATTTTTTCTCTCATGTCTCTGCACTGCTTTGTCCAATTGGGACTGGAAACTGAGTAATGTATCAAAGGCTGTTCTCTCCATATTTCCAGCAAAACTTGAAACAAGAAGTACCAGAAATCTCACTGAAAGGCCAATCTGACAACATTATTTTTGTTGGCTTTGGTTAGCCTAAAGATGCATAGAGAACTGAGTTTCAGTTTTGTGTACAAGTACATACCAAATGCCTTTTGAAGTTTTGCTACCATTACCTGAGATGGAAAGCAAGGAAATTTGCATTATGATTACATCATTTCTTGCACTCAGGACCCAGAATGATTAGACTGTAGATTAACTAGATGGATATCCAGTCTTGCTTTATTTTTTCTATTTTTTCTGCTAAAACCTTGTCCTTTTGGCAACACAGTATAAATCAAAAACTGAACAAAGCTAAATTGACTGCTTTTTTTTTTTTTGGTATGCAATTATCAAATTTTGTTCTTAACTTTGCAGGTTCACTTGAAGGCTGACAGAGCCGCAACTCCTTTCATCTCAAAGCTATGACACAAACAAAACAGAATCATGTTAGGTTTTGAAATCTTCTTTTGTCTGGAAATTATGCTAGGACACAGTGCCAATGCAACTGAGTTCATTACTATATTTTGCCACTTCTTGATTTTTGTTTGTTTTTGGTCAAACAAGAAGCCTTTGAGAATAGCTGCCTCTCACTGCCTTTCTTGTAAATAAGGATTCAAAAAACCCCAAACAACTGAAATCAGTCCATCAGTGTCCCATCTGCTAGTGTTTGTAGTTACCTGGTTTTTGTTCTAGTGTGCAAGTCCACAGGGCGATAGGACAGTGGGATTGTCCTGCTTCCATTGACATCAATGGGAATTTTGCCCATTGACTTTAGTGGCAGCAAGATCAGGGCTAATATATAATACAATATTTAATACAGTCCATATGCCTTATACTATGCAGAATAAAAGGCTGTGTCTAAATTCTCAGTGGAATTATTAACCCCCATTTTGAGAAAATTAAAAGATGAAAAGTAACAATCATGGGTTGAATAGTATTCAGCAAATAAATTATTCAGTATATTTCAGCATGTAAGATTGAAAAATTTATTTGGTGTGTACTTTGTATCTTTTTCAACCAGGTACCAACCTGGTCAAATGCTATTTGGTGAACATATTTTATTAATATAAATGTTTGTATATATATTAAAACACGTATTTTTTTCTGATGGTCTGCTAACTTGAATGGAAAGAAGAACAATTAAATAAACATAATGTTTATTTAATATGTTTATAAAAATAAGCATCCATTTCAAAAGTAAAAAAAAGCCTACAATATAGCTTGATAATCATTCTGGCATACATAAAAGGTTAATTAATTTGATTTTCATGGATTCAGATTTGACTCTACTACTGGCATCTAACAAGTGCTGAGAGTACATTGTGTTTCTAGAACTTGCCCCACTGTTAAAAAGCCCTTTAGGGCTGCATCTGACTTTCTAGAGAGTGTTAGATTCATGATTTGCTAAAGGTCTTGGTTGGCTTTCCTTCTCTCTGCAAAAGAGCTCTGATAAGAGCTGGTGTTGAACCCAAAGCCCAGATTTAGACCTCTCTGAAGTCCAGATCTGAATTTCGTGGCTCAGGTCCATCTCTATGCAAAAGTAAAAGACTCAGAATGAAAGCTAAAACTGAAAGCACAATGTGCCTCAGCAGACACAGTGCTACCACTATCTCACTTTTTTGGGGGGTCCTTCAAGTATGAAAGGCAATCACCTCCATATTGGTGCACAAAACAAAATGCATGTGGCAGGGGTGGGGCCAAGCAGCTCAGAGTGTGGGAGGGGTCTCAAGGCTGGGGCAGATGGTTAGGGTGTGGGAGAGGTGAGAGCTATGGCTGGGGATGTGAGCTCTGGGGTGGAGCTGGGGATGAGGGATTTGGGGTGCAGGCTGCCCTGGGGCTACAGCGGGGAGAGAGGACTTCCCCCAGCTCTCTCGCCCTGCAGTAGCACCTCGGCTGGGGTGGGGGGGGAAAGAAAGAGGTGCTTTTCCCCGACACTGCAGCTCCGGGGCTGGAGCCATGGGATAGGTGCTTCTCCCTGCTGGAGCAGCTCCAAGGTTGGGGCTGCGGGATAGGTGCCTCTCCCCCAGCCGCGGCAGGTCCAGGCCAGGGCTGGGTTGGGGCGGGGCTGCGGGAGGGGTGCTTCTCTCCCGGTTGCGGCAGGTCTGGGGCTGGGCTGGAGTAGGGGTAGGGGGAAGGGTGCATCTCCCCTGGCCGCGGCCAGTCCGGGGCTAGGCTGGGTTGGGGGTGGGGTAGGACGCCTCTCCCCTGGCCGCAAGTCTGGGGCTGGAGGACAGGCATCTCGCCCCACTGCAGCCCTGAGCGCCTGTGCGGCACTTGATAGGCTGCTGGGTGGCCACATGGCTGTGCAGCTTAGAGTGAATACAGATACTGACTAAATTTGAGGAACGTAACATGGCTGTGTGCAGCAGCTCACTCTAGAGGATCTCCAGTTTGTTTTATTAAAGTTCTATTCCTTTCTCATTCACTGTTTTGTTATTTAATGAACCCCAAGATTCTTACAGAGGTCTGGGGCTACACGGAGAGCCAATTAAGACGCTTTTGGGAAGATGCAAAATAAACAAAGCAAAAGCATTGCTAATGGATACACAGAAGCTTACACTTGGCTCTGTTGCCTTGCACAATCCTGTTATCAGTTATAGTGTTTAAACTGCTATTGGAACCAAAGAGGTAAAAGGGCCAGCATGTTTCAGAATTCATAGGGCACCCTTATCAGAACCCATCCTTAAGATCAGTCCTGTTAAAACTTTCCTTCTGCACTAGTTTTTATGTAGTACTTACTGATTAATTCCCCCCCCCTCCGCCCCCATAATGAGAGTTTCTGTGTGGGCTCCTGTTTCTGGTGTGTGCGTATGTGGGGGTTTTTTTTGTTTTTCCCTACACGTTCTTTAGCTTCTCTATATCATCAAGTGAAATAAAGCTTTGTTTTCCGGGAAAAACTGAATTTAATGTTTCACAGCCATTTTTTTTTCTGAAAAGGACAATTGAATGTGGGCAAGGAGAGTGTTAAGCATGTGCAGACACTGAAGTACTGCGGTGGAGCTATAATGGTGTACCCCAGTTGAGGATTTTCTCCAATAGGACTACTTGTGTGCATGAAATTAAACATGGATTTAAGTGCTTTGCTGGATCAAACCTATAACCATCTTAATTATAACTCACAAGGACATTTCTTTACAGTGAATGGTCTAAAACAGTGGTTGTCAAACTAGGGTCACCGCTTGTTCAGGGAAAGCCCCTGGCAGGCTGGGCTGGTTTGTTTACCTGCTGCGTCCGCAGGTTCAGGGCCGGCTCCAGGGTTTTGGCCGCCCCAAGCAGCAAAAACAAAAAAAAAAAAAAAAAAGCCGCGATCGCGATCTGTGGCGGCAATTCCGCGGGAGGTCCTTCACTCCCAGGAGGAGTGAGGGACCGTCCGCTGAATTGCCGCCGAATACCTGGAACTGCCGCCCCTATCCGGAACGGCCGCCCCAAGCACCTGCTTGAGAAGCTGGTGCCTGGAGCCGGCCCTGCGCAGGTTCAGCTGATCGCAGCTCCCAGTGGCTGCGGTTCGCCACTCCAGGCCAATGGGAGTCGCAGGAAGCGGCGCGGGCCGAGGGATGTACTGGCTGCTGCTTCCCGCAGCCCCCATTGGCCTGGAGCGGCGAACCGCGGCCATTGGGAGCTGCGATCGGCTGAACCTGCAGATGCAGCAGGTAAACAAACCGTCCTGGCCCGCCAGGGGCTTTTCCTGAACAAGCGGCGGCCCTAGTTTGAGAACCACTGGTCTAAAATACTTGAGATTGGGAACATGATTTTCACCCAAATGTCTGTATAATGGGCAATGTAAACAATGATCCCCAACAGTTCCAACAACTCCGAGTAAGACTTTCACGTCTCTATAAATGGTCTTAACTTGATGTAAGCAACAACATGCCTTGCATCTGCAGCGCTCGAAGTACTGAATCCATACACACTGTTGAAGGATGGGGTATGAAAGAAATACCCCAGGATGACATGGGTTAGATATAATTAGAGTTCAGCTGTAACTTCAACAGAATTGCAACAGGGACACACTATTTTTGAGATTTGATTAACTTTTTTTAAAAAGTTTCTTAAACACTTCAGCCCTTCCTGTTTTCACCCTGGACCACAAGTGGAAATACCCCATACTGTTCCAGCCAAAAAGATTAGTATGATCATATCATATTTCTCACTTTACCAAAATAAGAATGTTGTACAAATCTGATGAGAGCAGCCCGTTCAGTTTGATTTCTCAGCCAAAGAGTCTGAGACAAAATTCAGATGTAGTTTTGGTTTCTCTGAACTGAACCAATGAACCTATAGAGTCTTATCCATCAATAAAAGTAAGAGCTAGTAAAAAGTGTGTTACATTTTGTTGTCTATTAGAATTGCCCTTCCAGGCTGTTGACTAATTTTCATCAGCTAATGTATCATCCAGAGACTTCACACAGTCTGCATACAGGTTCACTTTTTAGTAATAGTTTCTAAGACTTCCTGTAATATTGTGAAATCAGTTTAACATCTGACCTTTTAGCAGAGTGGAAAGCAGCCCTGCTGAGATTGTTCGGGAGAACTTGATTGCCCTGTTGGATAATGCAGCATTTTGGATATGCAGATGTTAGTGAATAAAATGCATTATCAATCTTGAACTCTGCTTGAATTTATGCAAAAGCTTTCAAGGCATGTTCTTTGAATAGATCCCACTGTAATTGAATTCCCACATTTCTGCAAAGAATAGTACCTTCCTCCCAGAGCTGAGAACGCCCTGGATTGTTCAAAATTGGCACAAGAAGATTTAAGAAAAGGACATCCAACACCTGCAGCGATATCATGGCTCTCCAGGATCTGAGAGTTTCACAGAGAATTTCATTTCTAGCCTAGGCGTGATGGGCAAGATGACAATGTGCTGAGTGCTCTGTGTTATTGCTGCTCCTACAGAGATGCTGAATTGTCTGACCTTGAATCTTCTTACCTTTGAGACCTGCCTTCCAAATCTCCACTGTTTGTCTGCCTCCTTATGGGAGCTGGTTAGTGTCCTGTGGACATGTTTCTAAATAAAAAGAAGCCACCCCAAAAAGATGAAGCATTGAAGACATATGATATATTATTTACATATAGAGGAAAAGTAGGGGATGACTCTGCAGGTTCTGGTCCAACCCCTGGGACATACCTTTCAGTCTTCCACTACTGATGTTGGAGATTCCATTGGACAGCCATTAGACATTTTGGCTATCACGTGTGAAAGGGAAAAATAAACATGTGGCAGTATGTTAAGTGGGGAAAAATTGATGCTGTGTCTACTGAAAAATGAAGGTTCTATTGACTTATGCCATAATAAGAAATGTGTGCCATTGGGATGACCTGAGATTGAAGAAAATAATCTGACAGTGGAGATGGAGAACCTGAGAGCAGCTTCTAAAGTGTAAATGTGGGTGGCTCTAGGATCCCATTATTGTGGGGAAGGGGAAAGGGGGCAGAGCAAGAGGGTATTTTGGGGTCCCTGGCTGTCATTATTTAACAAACAAACATCATTCCAGGAGTCAAGAGTCTAGTTAGACTCTTAAAAAAAATCTTGAATTTTAAGAGTTAAAAGAAGTAAAATTTGAGTACTAAGTCTGTATTTTACTGTGATTTATAAAGGATGAAGACTAAACACAATGTACATATTTTGGCCTTTCTGACAATAATTTGGCTCCCCTTGAAGACTGTCAGAGTGGGAGGAGGCAAATGTCCTCTTTGCCCCCTCCTCCCTGCTAGTGACAGGCCTGACTGTAAATTAAAAACAATTTGATGTTGCAAAGTTATTAGTGAGTGCTGGAAAACAGTTCCAAGAAAAAAGGTTTGGGGCTCTATTCTTCTGTCATTGAAAAGCCATAAAATCATTTAAGTTGTCTGGTGTAACTGTCTATTTTAAGTATCAGAGGGGTAGCCGTGTTAGTCTGGATCTGTAAAAGCAGCAAAGAGTCCTGTGGCACCTTATAGACTAACAGATGTATTGGAGCATGAGCTTTCATGAGTGAATACCCACTTCGTTGGATGCATGTCTATTTTAACTGTAGAGTGAGACATGGAAGGTATGGACTGGGTTAGTGGCTGTTTGAGCCCCCTCTTCTATAGTACAGTAGTAGGGCCAAATTTGGGCCTTAGATGAGCTGCTCCTGTTGATTTTAATGGCAACTGTAGGCATGTGAGAGTAGACTTTGGATCCACTTAAATATTGGTGATGATAATACCCAGCTCTTAACTAGAGCTTTTCATCATGGATCTCAAAGCACTTTGTGTCAGCATTAAAAAATGAAGCATGGGAAAGGCTTTATATGGAGAGAGTGATAAGCCAAAGGCATTCCTGAGCTCTAAAACTCCCTTTTTCTGTGCCTAATATTAAACGGCTAGATTTTATCATATGGTTTGATGTTAATGTCAATATTTAGAAAAACTGTCTGTTTTCAGATGCATGAGTTGATACCCCTAAGCCGGATTGTCAAAGGGGAATACCCATCACTCCAGCTGAATGCAACAAGACCTATGTGTGCTCATGGTCCTGATTTTCAGAAATGCTGGGCACCACAAATTAGTGGACACTTTTGAAAAATGGATCTAAAAGATTTTATTATAGACACAGGACTAGACAATTAGTCACCTAAATAATGTCCCTAACTGCAATATCATATAAAGGGGGTATATTTCTTTCTGACTTTGACTGGTGCTCAACTTCTGCCCTCTGAATCCCCCTCTCAATGTTTGATGCTCGTTTAATACCCATGTATGCCTTATTCAATTTTCAGTCTGTCAGAGATTTTGAGTTTAGGAAATATTCGTAAGACAATTTTACACTGTGCAGAATTTAATCTGCAATAAGGATCTGTCAGCAGGAAGCACACACCTCCTAGTGTTTGACTGGCAGAAACATGTTTTCTGAGGGAGTTCTGCCACTAGCATTTGTGTATAACAAACAAGGGCGCGTACAAAAAATGGCCCAGGCAGGATGACAAATGCTCCAGTAGAATCTTTAATTATTTATTACATAATTATGAATAATGAATGTCTCAAAAGATGGACATGAAGAGCTCCAGACTTTATTGTAACCACTACACACATTGTGAATGACTCTAGGTGTGATTAAATAAATAGCAAGGTAAAAAGAGTAGATCCTACTGTAGTGTCATAAAGCCATTTAAGGTGAAAAATGGAGAAAAAACTTTGAGCAATGCCATCAGACGTGCCAAAAAAAAAAGTGATTGATTAATTTACAGCATAGAATGCTTTGAAAGAGTGTTAAGGACAAATGCTCAGAAAACTTAATCTCTAGAGGAGCTGCTGTTTTCACTTAAGGAAATGTTGATCAGTTAAAATATTATACAGAAGAATGGCCAAACTGGGTCAGAGTAATGGTCCATCTAGCCTAGGAGCCTCTCTTCCAACCATGGCCAATACCAGGTGCAGCAGAGGGCAACTATTGAGTGATCAATCCCGTGTCATCTACTCCCAGCTCTGGCAGTCAGAGGACACCCAGAGCATGGGGTTGCATCCCTGACCACCTTGGCTACTGGCTATCCTCCAAGGATTTATGTAATTTTTTTTAACCCAGTTATAATTTTGGCCGTCACAACAATAACAATAATAATGCTACTGGCAGAACTCCCTCAGAAAACATGTTTCTGTCAGTCAAACACTAGGAGGTGCGTGCTTCCTGCTGACAGATCCCTATTGCAGATTAAATTCTGCACAGTGTAAAATTGTTTTACGAATATTTCCTAAACTCAGAATCTCTGACAGAGACTGAAAGTTGAATAAGACACACATGGGTATTAAACGAGCATCAAACATTGAGAGGGAGATTCAGAGGGCAGAAGTTGAGCACCAGTCAAAGTCAGAAAGAAATATATCCCCTTTATATGATATTGCAGTTAGGGACAATAAGTTCCACAGGTTGACTGTGTGTATTGTGTGAAGAAGTACTTCCTTCTGTTTGTTTTAAACCTGCACCCTATTAGTTTCATTGGGAGACCCCTGGCGCTTGTGTTATGTGAAGGAGTAAATAACACTTTCTCCACACCATTCATGATTTTATAGACCTCTCTAAAGACCCCTTAATCATCTCTTTTCCAAGCTGAAAAGTCCTAGTCTTTTTAATCTCTCCTCAGATGAAAGCTGTTCCATTCCCTTAATCATTTTTGTTGGCCTTCTCTGTGCATTTTCCAATTCTAATATATCTTTTTGGGGGCAACCATAACTGCGCACAGGCATACCATGGATTTATATAGTGACATTATGATATTTACTGTCGTATCTATCCGTTTCCTAATGGTTCAGTCAGCTTTTTTGACTGCCTCTTCACACTGAGTGGATATTTTCAGAGAGCTATCAACAATGATGCCAAGATCTCTTTCTTGAGTGGTAACAGCTAATTTAGACCCCATCATTTTGTATGTACAGTTGGGATTATGTTCTGCAATGTGCATTTCTTTGCATTTATCAACACTGAGTATTGTATATGAAATATCTCAATAAACTTTCCAGTAAATCACAATTGGCTATGAGTTTGTAAAAATGTTATTCAAAGTATAAATTTTATAAAAATAATTAAAGACTTAGCCTTGCAATACTTCCTCATGTGACTTGTCCCACTCAAATGGATCTGTTAATCAGCCATATTTGACCCGCTGACAATTTGAATCACACAGTGACTCTTATTCTACTAGTCAAACTTCAGAGGCTCTTATCCACACTGAAATCATTTAACACCACTTCAGCAACTAATTCTGAGACAAAGGTGCAGATTAGCAACTCCTTATGAATGTCAGGGCAGTGTTTCCCAAACTTTTGAATTCCTCAGATTTAAAAAAGAAGGGGAAAAAAGGTGTAATGGTCTTAAGCCAGTCAGTGGCCTCTGAATCAGCAGTGTTCAGCTTGGGAGGACCTCTGGGAAGATCAACAGAAAAACAACCACCATCCATCATATGTGCAGCATCCTCCACAGCACCACAGATGCACAATGAACTGTCCTGGATACCCCAGGCATAGTCTGTCTTGGGGCAGCGAACCATGCCCCACCTGAACCTCCAGCGGCAGCATGGGAGCCCAGAGCCAGGGAGCCATTCATCCAGCCTGCTAATGATATGGGAGTTCCTGATATTAGTAGAAGTTCTCTCCTATTCTGTCCACCACAGTGAGTTAATGATGATATCATCTGGGTCAGTGGTGGGCAACCTGCGACCCATCAGGGTAATCAGTTGGTGGGCTGCCAGACAGTTTGTTTACATTTGCACGGCCGTCCGCAGCTCCCAGTGGCCGCGGTTCGCCGTTTCCGGCCAATGGGAGCTGCAGGAAGTGGTGGCCAGCACGTCCCTGTATGTCTACTGGTATAGAGCTTCATAATATGATACTTCCTCTCCTTTCTTACATGCTTTTGAGCAATGAAATAGTAAACTATGTTGAAATTTAATGGGTTACCATTGGCATGTGAGTTAGCACTCATTGACATGGATGGGACAGTTCATGACTTAGAGCTATTGTTTCAGGTTCTTTGCAGAGTGAGGCAGACATCTACTGCATTGATAACACAAAGGTCATTTTCTGCAGGTTTTCTTGAAAACCATAACAGCTAGATTTCCCGCCCCCAACATGAAAGCTGAAACTCTGGAGAATGGTTGGATGAGCTGCGCTCACCTGCCCCTTGCTAATGCTTGGCATCATCCAACCAGGGCAAGGGGAGTGCACTCCAGACTTTCTAAAACAGTGTGTTAAAGAGTAGATATTAATTTACTGTAGTAGTGTATCTTGCTGAGAACACATGACACCAATGCTCCATGGCCTGCATTGGCTGCCTTTTGACTTCTGCGTGAGTTTAAAGTACTGGGTTTGCCCTATAAAGGCCTAAATGGCTTGATAATTGCCCGCTTGGGAGACTGTCCCTCTCCCTCTGCAAGACTGTCTCAGCTGTGTTCAGCAGAGGGGCACGACCTGGAATCCCCATAGGTATAAAAGTGATTTTGGTATAAAAAGACTTTTGCAAGAAGTCTTCTGTGATGGGCTTTGAAAAATACTCCTACACTTTAATCCAAAATATCCACAATTGTTTGGCTTTTCTGCTACAAGACCGTTATATTTTCCAGGCTATTGGACAGGGAGGATATTTGTGGGGAAGAGCTTGCTGAGTGAAGAATAAGGTTGAGTCTATTTCCAGCTACTCATTTACTGGTTTCGGGGTGAGGAGTTACCACTGCTTTTAATTTTTCTTATGTGGAAGTATTTTAAGCTATACCAAAGGCACATAGGTTCTGATCCAGAAAAGCACTCAAGCACATGCATAAGTTTAAGCACATAAGTAGCTGTATTTATTTCAGTGAAACTATTCACATGCTTACTATTATGCATGTGCTTAAATGCTTAAGGGCCCAAGAGCCTAAGGTATAGGTGCCTTTTTTATAAATGGATTATTTTTCATTTTCATTTTTATTTATAGCACCCAGGAAAAAGTGCCAGATCTTTTACAGACAAAAAACATACAGTCTAATAGGACAAAGTTGCAGACAAGGCAGGAGAAAAGGATGCATTTTTTCAATGTATCTTGTTGTTTGTTTCCATTCTGTGTATATTGACCTTTTAGCGGTGGCAGAAGCAATATTAAGCAGTCATCTTATATAAAGAATCACACAACACTTCCCCACATACGGCTGAGCCATAGGGTAAAACATGAAGTTTGTCATTTGGAACAAATATTTGAAGTAGCTGCAATAGTCTTTACAAATGTATTAACTACCCTTGAGTTGACTGACAATAAATTGATTTAACTTAAGGTTAAAATAGAAAAAAAAAGGCTATTATAGACATACTCATGACAAGGTAACAAGCCTTGTGGATAGAGGGGAAGTGGTAGATGTGGTATATCTTAACTTTAGTAACTCTTTTGATACTGTCTCTTATGACCTTCTCATAACAAACTAGGGAAATACAACCTAGATGGAACTACTATAAGGTGGGTGCATAACTGTCTGGAAAAACCTTTCCCAGAGAGAAGTTATCAGTGGTTCACAGTCTAGCTGGAAGGGCATATCAAGTG
>NW_020664472.1:30478-36942 GCF_002925995.2 Terrapene triunguis
GGGTAAGCACCCTGGTGGGCCGAGCCAGTTTGTTTACCTGCTGCGTCCACAGGTTCGGCCGATCGCGGCTCCCACTGGCCGCGGTTTGCCGCTCCAGGCCAATGGGGGCTGCAGGAAGCGGTATGGCCCAAGGGATGTGCTGGCCGCCGCTTCCCGCTGCCCCCATTGGCCTGGAGCAGCGAACCGCGGCCAGTGGGAGCCGCGATCGTCCGAACCTGCAGACGTGGCAGGTAAACAAACCGGCCCGGCCCGCCAGGGTGTTTACCCTGGCGGGCCGCATGCCAAAGGTTTTCGATCCCTGGCATAGAGAGTACATTTATAAAGTTTGTGGATACCACCAAGCTGGGAGCGATTGCAAGTGCTTTGGAGGATAGGATTAAAATTCAAAATGATCTGGACAAACGGGAGAAATGGTCTGAAGAAAATAGGATGAAATTCAATGAGGACAAAATGCAAACCACTCCACTTAGGAAGGAACAATCATTTGCACACATACAACATGAGAAATGACTGCCTAGAAAGGAGTACTGCAGAAAGGGATCCGGGAGTCATAGTTGATCACAGGCTAAATGTGAATCAATGATGTAATGCTGTTGCGAAAAAAGCAAGCATCATTCTGTGATGTATTCGCAGGACTGTTTTAAGCAAGACATGAGAAGTAATTCTTCTGCTCTACTCTGAACTGATTAGTCCTCAGCTGGAGTATTGTGTCCAGTTCTGGGTGCCACATTTCAGGAAAGATGTGGACAAATTGGAGAAAATCCATAGAAAAGCAACAAAAATGATTAAATGTCTAGAAAACATGACCTATCAGGACATGATCAGGGAAGATTATAAAAATTGGGTTTGTTTAGTCTGGAGTAGAGAAGACTGAATGGGGACATGATAATAGTTTTCAAGTACATAAAAGGTTCTTACAAGGAGGGGGGAGAGAAAAAAGGTTCTCTTTAACCTCTGAGGATAGGACAAGAAGCAACGGGCTTAAATTGTAGCAAGGGCAGTTTAGGTTGGACATTAGGAAAATCTTCCTAACTGTCAGGGTACTTAAGCACTGAAATAAATAGCCCAGGGAGGTTGTGGACTCTCCATCGTGGGAGATTTTTAAGAGCTGGTTAGACAAATACCTGTCAGGATTGGTCTAGATAATACTTAGTCCTGCCATGAGTGCATGGGACTGGACTAAATGACCTCTTGAGGTCCTTTCCAGTCCTATGATTCTATACTACTAATAATCCCTATGTTTTATAGAGTAATTTTCTTCCACAGTTCTCCAAACACTTTACAAAGTTTGTCAGCAGCATTACTCTCATTTTACAGATGGGGAAATGAGGCACAAAGAACCAGAGTGATTTGCCCAAGGTCATCCACAGACCCACTCTTCTTCAGACGAGCATTTAAATAATTAGCTTTGAATTAATAAAACACAAACATTATTCGTCCCCAAGCACAATAACAGCAGCCTATGAGGAATGTCTCCTGAGGCCCAGCTCTGACAGTGGAAGGACCAGGACAGCCAAAACAGACTATGACAGGTCTCCTATGACAGAAAGCTGTGCGGATGGAGTTTCGTACCCTGCTCCATGCTTTCAGTGAGTCAAGTCAGAAGTGAAAATCGTGACAATTTTTTTAAAAAAGTAGTAAATCTAAAATATAAATCTTAAACAAAAATTCCTTTGAGGCTAGACTTTTTGAGCAGAAATGTATGTTGTTAATGTTCATGTGCTGCTGACATTAACCATATCTATTTCCAGTTAAAGTGCTACTTATAGGCACATTTTTGCATTTATATGATGCATAATTTAGCACAGAGGAAACATGTTCATTCCATCAATTGCCAAGTTTTTTCTCCCTGTGGAATAAATCCAAATGGAAAATATCTGTCCTTTGAAATATCACTACGGAACAATTAAAAATATACATTTTTCCTGAGTATTTTAAACTATTTTCTTTAAGCAAACCATATCTGTCCTGTGGCATGTTTCATATTGAATGCACATTGCATTCTGCATTGAAAGTAACCAGTAGTTAATATAATTGCAACATTATACATTAGGGACTTGATTCTCTTTGCACTAGCACTGACTTTACACCTTTTCTGGGTCCTTCATCCTTTTTCTTATAGTCTCTCCCAGTCTATCTTTTAAGGAAAGAATCTTCAAAAACTCAAGTAACCTTTGGTTGTGATGAATAAAATTAAAGAGAATCATAGCTTGCCCCCCTGCTGTTGTTTCTTAAAAGTTTCCATCATTTTGGAATTCCTAATATTTATAATACTGTATGGTATTTCTCTATTTTAATGCCCATCAGGGAAGGTTATTAGGGAAACTTAGTATTTTAGCATGAAGACTCTGGCTGGATTACTGATCTTCAAAAGCAGTGTTTCCCATATTACACCACGTATACTTTGTTACACTCTATGTACTCCTTTTTTTATTGGGACATAACTAATGCTTGTGCTTTTGGTTGAGCTGTTTCTCTTTGTGTATGCTTAATATAGAGATGGATCTTGTAACAGGGCACAACTCACCACTGCAGCACCTCCTGCTGGCCATTCTGGGAATTAGCTCTCAGCCCTTCCAGTCCACCTTCAGTTAGTGGTGTCACACCTGATGTCACCGTTGTCTCCACTTTTTGGACCCACATCGCTCCTCAGACTGCAGTGTCCTCTTCTGGGCACAGTCCTCTGGCAGTGCCCCCACTCCAGTATCTCCCCCCTTCCAGGGGATCAGCAGTCCTTAGTCCTGACACTTGCCTCAGCGGCCAACTGCAGTCCAAGGTACAGCCCCTCACCTCAGGAGCAAACTGCAGTCTGGATACCAGCCACTCTCCTCATGGGTAAGTAGGGTGCAAGGGGTGGGGACCCAGGCCACCCACTACTCTGGGTCTCAAGCCAGGGATCCTATAGCCTGCAGCCACCTACTGCCCTCCTCCAAGCTGCCTATTTTCCCTGGGCCACTTCCCCCATAGCCCTAGCGCCTTCTCAGCCTTTGTAGCAAGGCCCCCAGCCTGGCAGTGATCAGCCACCCTAGCACTCTGCTGCCCCTACCCAACACTGCTCTCCCTATGGCACTTCTTCAGTCAGCCAATCCTTCTCTCTTGCCTTCCAGGGAGAAACTCCATTGTGCACTGCTGAGCAGCCCTTTATATATGGCCCTCATCGGCCCTGATTGGCTGCTCCAACAAGCCTTCCCACTACTGGTGGCTCAATAAGCCCTTTCCTGATTCATGGATTCTGCGCAGCCTCCCTGGTGCTGCTTTTAAGCCCTTCTTCTCCCTGTGTGGGGCAGACGCCCCATCACAGATCTGAACACTATCAAGTTTTGGAAGTGTTGGGAAAGATCCAAAATCTGAATCCAGATTTTCAGAGGGCTGCTATCTTTTTACAATTGGCTGAACCAAAATATTGGATCCAAATATATGTAAGTATGAGGTGTTCTTATCTGGATCTGTAATCAGTCCTTTCTTTTAATTTAATACATTCAATATCATACTATTGTTCTAGGGTGGGGAAGGGGAGTCATATGCCATCATAATAAAACATACATGTTAGGGATAGACCCTATACTGCTATAAATTGGAGTGCTTCCATTCATTTCAGTGGAGCAACACAATTTGCACCAGGTGAGGATCTGCCAAGAATGAACAAAGACATTTCTATAGTCTTTGTAAGATCTCTATAGTGACTTCTAATTTATATAAGTATTTTGGAGAACACTAGTATTTTACTAGAATATTTTTGTGAAGGTGAGAAGATTAACTCAGATGTAGAACATTCATTTGAGCTGTGACTCCCTGCCAATTGCTTGGTCTGACTCTTCCACCCACTCTACCTTAAAAGCCTCTTGGACATCTGCATGAAATACGTCCACCCCCATGTCAGACGAATGAATGCCATCTGGATGGAAGAAACCAAGGCAATTTATGAGTAATGAGGTCTGGTCTCAGGAATGAAATATGGCAAAACCATGTCGCTTCATAATTTTACATATTTACTGTTTTCCAGACTATTTTAAGTGGCAAAGAAGTTTGGGGGAAAAAAGCCACAGAAGTTAATAGAAGCTTCCTCACTAACTACTCTGTAACTGATAAACATATTTTCTCCTTGGATTTTTGTGTGTGGGCTGTAGGCATAGGGCTAGAGCCACAAAGGGGACAGAGCCTCAATATTGCAAAGCCTAATGTTTAGGTGCCTTGCCACCCAGTGGAATCCACAGCCCTAAATAAGACCTTGTCTACACTTTCAGTGGTGTGTAGTATATATGTAGCTGCATGACACAGTAGATGGAAATCTTTATTCACATTCACTGCAGTGTGTAGCTACATAAAGCAGTGAAATGGCCTGACAGGGCAGAGATAGCAGGAAAAGTCTCTGGCAGCAGGAAGTCAGCAAGACACAACACTGCTAAAAATAGCAGCGTAGGTCTAGGGGGCACTGCTTGGGTTGTGTAGGGTACATATAGGTTCAAGCATGCAGGGCATTCTATTCTCCTAGCCTAAACCATGCCTCACCAGCGACATTGCTCTTTATATTTGTGCTAGCTGGATGTGCAGTGTCTGTACTCTACATGCCTCCATAAGGGTAGACTTACCTATCCTTAGGCCTCCTATACAATGCATGGAGAGAGTTAGGCACCTAGGAATGGGATTCACAAAAACAAGCATGCTGAGTGGGGAGCTGCCTGAGCGAGCCAACATGAACTGCTGAGCAGAGGGATGTGGCCTAAACCCTCCGCCCCCCTCACAGGGAGGGAGGTGCCTAACTCTGATCCAGAAAAAATAAGAAAAAATAAGCAATTTATTATTTTCTCCAGATGAAGAGTAGAGACTGGTAAATTGAAGACTACATTTGTCATATATCTGTTCTATTTAGGACAACAATAATCCTCTCCCAGAAGATATCCACCGACCCTAAGATGATCGATGATCTTCTTGATCTGCCTGAAGCAATAGATCAAGCAGAAAAAGAGCGGTATCAATCAAATCCAGATAATTGTTCTGCTATTTCAGACCTGGCTAGTTACCTCTCCTGATACCACCCTCACTAGCCCTTCATCAGGGAAGAGTAGTGAAATGCAGGGACAGCAATTCTTCCTGGACCTTAAATGTACCATTCACTGGATGGGTGAAAACTCCTTACTCCCTTCCCATAACTGCAAAATTCTCCCTGGCTCTGAAATGATCAAAAAACACGTCACACAGTAGTTTCCTGCAAAGAAATCAAACAATCCAATCAGCATAACATATGGAGAACAAGTAAAATGTCAGTGTTGCTTTTAAACAGAAACCTGGAACCAGCCAGACAAACTTTTCAATTAATTAATTCCAAAACTGAGGAGCTCTGCATCCAAAACTATAAAAACTTTAAAAATAAATAAGACTTGACAAGCTGCCAGACTTAGTGACTGATTAAACATATAATTAGATAGTAGATAATATAATTAGATCATTGAATAATATAATGAAGCAGTAGATCTGAATTGCAATTAGGTCCAAGCTGGCACTTGCTACTCCATAAAGAGAATCATCAGAGATGAAATAATTAATGAGATAACTTGGGATATAAACTAGGCATCAAAGTTTAGGTCCATCCAACAGGTTTTCTCTCAAAAATTATTGCTATGAACCAAGCCAGTAGACTCAAAAGTGCTTTGAACACGTGTTTCTTCCTGCCAGCAGGGATCATAGGGGTTCTGCTATTCTCAGTAATGGCTGTGCATCTTTAAAACCGAACCTTTGCAACTGTGACTAGCATCTAGTGGAACTGGGTGAGTGTATCTAAAACTCTGCTGCTGGTTAAATTACTGTACTGGGCTGTGCCTTGGTCAACTCTGCAGCAGTTATCCAGAGATACCAAAAACCTCCAAAATAATTTGAGAAACATAAAAATAACTTGCTTCCATATAATCCAGTGTCAAATAGTTTGTGATTAATTTCAGCTCTTATTACTTCCCCACAAAGGAGCCTTATAGACAACCCAATATGTGCTTAGAAGGAAAAGTGAAACTGGCTTATTACACGGCATTGAGGTCAATATTTGGGCTTGATTCATTCCCCTGACACAGAAAGTGCCATTTATATCTCACTATTCCCCGAGGCATAACTCTACCAGTGGGCACATTCACCGTCAGAGATCAGAGTGGGAGATGTTTGATCACTGGCCACCCCTGGGGATTTTGCCGATGGAAAGGAGCTTCAGGGTCCAGCAATAGCACCATAGGAGTTCCAAAGGCAGAGGAGTGGGAGGTGTACTTTATCAGTGCATCCCTTGGGTGCTCTGTCCATGCTCCCTCCCCAGTCAGCCCCAGGCACATAGGGCTAGATGGTGGCATTTGTGCCACAGCCCTCTGTAGTGGGGGTGTGGGGACTGGGTGGAGAAGGCATTAGGAGATTTGCAGAATTGCCTCTTTGGAAGACAGTTGTCATAACTATAAAGGGAAGGGTGGCAGCTCTCCTGTGTGCAGTGC
>NW_020664472.1:36952-137496 GCF_002925995.2 Terrapene triunguis
CCCTACATTTGTACCCTAAAGTTCAAAGTGGGGATACAGCCTTGACAACAGTATTTTCTGGATCTGTTTTGTACCAGTGTGACAAAGGAGGTGAGCAATCTGCTCTATCCATAGTGGCTCTATTCCCACTGGAACCATGTAGCTAGCAGAAAATTGGTCATGCTGTCACCACTTCCCCAGTCCCTCCACAATTCTCCCACCCACTTCAGCTCTGCTGTGCAGTGCCCTGCGCTCACCCTCTCCTGTGCCCACCCTCCATCCCCATGCACAGGAACTGCAATTGTTCTGTTCCATTCTGGATCTCTCATGGCAGCAGAGGGGCCCGGGTATGTGGTCTCTGTCTATAAACTTGCTTGTTTTCTTATTTTCTTGTACTCTAATTTTTTGGGACCCAATGCTGCTTCTTTTTAAATCAGTGGAGTTCTACCACTAACATCTGTGGGAGCAAGACCAGGCCCTCACTGAGTATATCTTAGTAAATGTACAATCTGGGTTTTGGTACCATGATGGTTTAGTAAATTCTTCCTAATTTTCTGCCTAATCCAAATAGCAGATGATATACGAACAAGTATGCCTTGCTGTCTATACTTCTGTATGCAGCTGGTAACCGGAATATTTTTCAGAAACTCTCATTAGTCTGCTGAAGACAGAAGACTTAATGGATCACAGATGACAAATATATATTTAAAATATGCTGTGAGAAATCCCTAACTGTGAGATGCAAAAGAGAGGAATAGGTATGCTAGTTATCACAATATATTATGTTACCTCCAGTAATTTTTCTGAGACATAATTGAGTGCATAGTGGTTCAGAAATAAGTATGTGAATGTAAACAGAGTCAGGATGAGCTCTACCCTGACATCTTGAGGTGAATTGTGGCGAGTGTGGAAAAGAACTTCAGGGGCTGGTCTTGTTTGCATAGGCACAGCTACCCCGCCTAGCATGAGCCCAGAGCAGCCCAAAATGGTCAATTTGGCTGCTGTGGGATCCCCAGTTTCTCTGTTATTGGGGCAGGAGGAATAAAGTGTTGTTACCCTGATTATGTGAATCAAGGACAATGAAACTGTTTTATGACAGAGGGTCTCACCATCAACTAAATAGCACTCGCTAGACAAGGGACATGGGTTCCAAAACCCAGTGAATTGAGAGAGGCTGGGGATGGGTATTTTTTTTTAACCTGGTAGTGTGGGCCTTTTGTGAGCCTGAAACACTAATTGCACTGCCTTCTCTCTCCATTGTTGAATGTCAGAGCTAATTTTGATTTCATTGGGAGTCTAGTTACAGGTTGCTGAGCTGAATTCACTTTGGGCCGATGGTGCACCAGCACTAGGGCTCCCCTACTACAAGCTGAAATCACTAAGACCTGAGTGGAGCAGTTTGTGGGATGGTTGGAGTGGCCCATAGAACGGTGAGCTGAGTGGTTTGCAGGGATGGCTGGCACGGCTCATGGGATGGCTGGAGGAGTGGAGCTGAGCAGTTTGCAGGGATGGCTGGAGGAGTGGAGCAGAGCGGGTGGTAGAGTGGAGCAGTTTGTGGGACGGCAGGTGGAGTGGAGTGGCTCATGGTGAAGGCTGCAGCAGAACCCCACGGAGAGGCGGGCAGTTGGCCTTGGACCACATAAGGTGCCGCTTAACACCCTGTGTGCCCCTGCCCCCCCCATTTCCACCGAGGTTGTGTGTGGGGGGGAAACCCTGCAGATAAACTTTTGAACTCTGGGGCTGCACTGACCAGGGACAGAGACTTTTGGGTTGTTGGACTTTTGGGACTTTGGGTGATTCTTGGGTTGCTGGACTCAAGAGACTTTTGGGGTGTTGGACTCTGGAGACTTTGGGCGATTTTTGGGTTGCTGGATTCAAGAACCAAAGAGAAAGGACACGGCCCAATTTGCTCAGGTGGGTCTTTGCTCATGGTTTGGTCTATGAACTCTAGTTTTGGTGTTTTCCCAATTTAATGCTGATGTCGTTTACCTCATGTTATTAAACATTTTCTGCAACACCGAGACTCTGTGCTTGTGAGAGGGGAAGTATTGCCTCTTTGAGGCACCCAGAGGTGTGTATAAGATTTTCCCAGGTCACTGGGTGGGGGCTCGAGCTGGTTTTGCATTACGTTTTTGGGAGGGGACCCCTATGTACTGAACCCAGCCCTTGCTGCTATCAACTCGGCCTGGCAGAAGGGTTACATGAACTAGACCAAACCAACTTCCTTGTGGAGCAGATCCAAAAATTGAAGTTCTGATGAGGATTGGTGTAGATTTTTAAAAGAAGGCTTGATTAAATTCCCTTTCTCTCTCATTCACTCACCCAGCCCTGGTTACTTATGCCAGTTCCTTTCCAAAAGACAGGTGTTCCCAAACCTCTCTGGCTTTAAGATTAAGCTTGATAAGTTTATGGAGGGGATGGTTTGATGGGATGACATGATTTTAGTCAATAGGTCAATAACGTGCCATCGCTGGTAATTAGTAACAACGGTCAATGATGGGATATTAAAAGTTACTACAGAGAACTTTTTTCCGGAGGGTCTGGCTGGAGAATCTTGCTCGCATGCTCGGGGTTCAGCTGATCGCCATATTTGGGGTCGGGAAGGAATTTTCCTCCAGGGTAGATTGGCAGAGGCCCTGGAGGTTTTTCGCCTTCCTCCGCAGCATGGGGCAGGGGTCGCTTGCTGGAGGATTCTCTGCGACTTGAAGTCTTTAAATCATGATTTGGGGACTTCAACAGCTGAGTCAAGGGAGAGAATTATTCCAAGAGTGGGTGGGTCAGCTTTTGTGGCCTGCATCATGCGGGAGGTCAGACTAGATGATCATAATGGTCCCTTCTGACCTTAAAGTCTATGAGTCTATAATACAGTTCCCTTTCTCACATCAAATAGTCTTTCCCATACCTATAATTGCCTTTCCCAACATAGTTACTTCCAGCAGTGAGATGTTGTATTCCACCTCTGCTTGAGAAGCTTCTTGAACTATGTTACAAATGTCTGAAGGTCCAGCTTTCCCTATTCTTGCCTGTTGCTCCTGCCTTTACATATAACAGTGACCTAGGTGTTGCCATGATGCCATAACAGAGTAGCAAGTATATACTAGATCTGAAAACAGCAGAATTCAATGCGGGGATTCCAGCTGAGAATAGCATTGCTGGTCATCATACTTTAGTGAGTATCACTCAATTCTACCTCTTTAGGGAAGCAGTTTTTAACAGTTCTCTTACAGTGAAACATGACTATAAGCTAAAAGAATTGCCCTCCCATTTTATCAGAAATGTGAAGTAATATGCAGATACATTATTATTTATTAGCAGTAGATAGAGTTGGGTGAAACTGATGGAAATACTTTATAAACATTTTTGGGTATTGTTTTCTGCCAGATCATTTTGCATTATTTCACATCCCTGAAATTCCAGATTTTTGTACTGTTTCAGGGCACTGAAATTATTAAGAGGGTACAGCTCTGCTTCCCAGAACAAGGGATGTGGGTGGGACCATTGGTGCTTCTTCTCCTTGCCTCCTCCCCTGCTTTGAGGTGGAAAGCCTCAACAATATGTTCATAAGGAGTAGTCTATACTTATGGAGGCAGTGTGGTCCAGACTATAGGATGCTTGATCCTCTGCCACTGACCTACAGTGTGACCTTGGGCAAGTTGCTTCAGCTCTTTTTGTACCAGAACCCCATGTGTAAAGTAGGTATTGTGATTCTTGACTCCCATTATAATGCATTGTGAGAGATATGGATGAAATATCCTATACAAGAGCCAAAAATAATACTATTAATGTGGTTCTTCCATGTACAGAAACAAGCATCCTATACGGGTGGAAGTGCATGGAGGAAGAAAGCAATTTGTAGACTTGACGCTGGTAATATTAGGGCAGGCGTGTCCCAGATTCCTAGTATTCACTTTTTAGTGTGCCTATATGAGAAGCACTGTGCACAGTTTTTAATGTGACCATTAACCCCAAACTCAATGTAATTGTCTTCAAAAATCCTGTCTAAATATGAGGGAAGTAGGGCAGGGAGTAGAACAGCAGTTCAGGTGCTACTGGAAAAGTTCATATTTGTATTTATGCTATAAAAATATTCTGAATGAAACTAGTGAATCTAAAAAAAAAAAAAAAAAAAAAACAAACCTAAATTCACCCTCTTTTTTGACACTGGCCCCTTCAGCTTGCAAACTACAATAGGTCTGTGTCAAAAATATTAGGATTTGTCTTTCCTCCTGTCCTTTTGAGGGGAAAAAATAAGAATGTCAGAATATTTGATATTTTAATAGGGTCATATAACCCATAGATTTCATATTGGGTATAATAGTTATATTGAATGTAAAATTATTGTGTGATGTTTATTATTGATTCTTCATTAGGTTGTTGTCTTATCTACTTAAGAACTACCTAAGCCAATAGCCCCGTCAATAATTGAAGTCATATAAGGTAAACTAGTCAAGATATGGCAGAAGCACGTCTGGTAGATGTTATAGATTGTTTTTCTAAGCAGATGTGTACATTCCCCTTTTTTTCTATCTCAGGAAAAATGATATTTTGTAAGCTTTAAAGCACTCTGCATTTCAAGGTTAGGTAAGAGACCATTTATCCTGTTTTATCAGGAACAGAAAGAGTACCCAGAGGAGGAAGAAACTGAGTATATTATACGCTTCTAGAATAAAAGGTGAGGAAAATGCTATTCTCTCATGATTAGCGATGAATGAGCTGGTATGGAATAAATAAAATATCCCCACTGGCACCTTCAATGAAGATCCCAAATCGATGCACTGCTCTAAAAACAAATCTTTGTAACCCTCAGGAAACTGGCTAATTACCAGCTAGAGAATAGCCAACATCCTCGTGTAGAGGTAGCCATTCAAAGGCACTGTGCCAAGAAGGTTGGGACGTTAATGACTTTCACCCTGCTGGGAACTCTTTCCTCCCCACAATCTTGGTCCTTCCATTATTGCTTCTTGTCTCCACCCTTGGCCTGGGAATCAGAGGGTCAAAGTGGCTCATATGAAGACTTGGGTCTGGGGACTGGGAAGACAATGGGACAGATTGTCTATCTGTCTGACTGATTGTGTTGAGAATAACATGGCCAAATGTGCCCTTTGCTTTCAGGGCTGCTTTACCAGGGGACTGGTTCTCTTCCAGTGCCTGCTTAAGCCTGCTTTTTTGTCATGTTTCCAGTGCTAAGCAGCCATAATGGGCCAAAGGATGAGGCAGGCCCTTGCTGTGCATTTGGTCATATGGCTAAGTGGGGAAGCAGGCAAAGCTGGTCAAATTTTTTTTTCTTTTGTTGGAATGATTTGCTGACAAAATCCCATAAAAAAATTCAGTTTTGTGCCAAAATTGCTATTTTCCTGTCTGGAAAGTGCCCTGACTCTCCACCTCTCCACCAGTTCTGGGGCTGGACAGGTAGAGAGTCTTCCTGGTGGGCAGTTGGGATGCCAAAATATTCTGTTTTGACTCTCCCAGAATGGCATTGTTCATTATACCCCTTCCTGTTTAAAGAAAATCATTCCAAAACAGGAAGTCTTTTTTCTCCCCAAAAATGTGATTTATTTATTTATTTATTTATTTTGTATGGAAAGGGATTTCCATTTTCTGGCCAGTGTTAGAAGCAAGTTGTTGAGGAGAAGCAGGAAAGGAGTTCACTCAGTGGGATGGGATGGGGTGTTCTTGATAAGCACCAGATCAGTTACAGAAGGCCAAAGAACATGGGAAGGGTCTGATTTGAGGGGAAAGAGCAGGAATGGGGAAGGAGGGGAAGTTGCTGCTGGAGGGGAGAAAGAGGTGGGGAGAGTACCAAGGATGAGTACACTTCACCCCATTCTATCTACCATTTTAGTGTGTGGGTTGTGTATTCTGAATGCTTCATGGCATTTAATTTGTGAAATGTTTGAAAGCATTACTCCACTCCTGGAGTCATCCTGGAATGGGTCTAGAAGTGCTGCAATATCACAAGAGAGGCTATTCTCACTGTATTTTTACCTATGACTGGAACTGTGAGAGAGCCCAATTTTTCAGCATCCAAAGGTTTGTATAATTTGGATTAATTTTACAAAGGCACCCAAACTTTTACTTGGCTTTTCCAGATTCAACCAGAACTTTTTAACTGTCACTTGTTATTTATCATCATTGGTTGGCACAGGGTTTTAAAATCATGTCATTATTATTTTTTTAGCTACATCATCAATCAGGAAATCTTTTGATTATGTAGCAAATTTGGGGGAATACAAAAGAGGAAACAAAATTGTCAGGCTGAGTCCTCAGACAAGACACGCTGGATTAGTAAAGTGAAGATTTATTAGAGCCAGACAGCTCAGCAAACAGATAAAGCTAAAAGTTTAAAATGTGTTATTTTGACATATGTTTCTCATTGAGCAATGTCAAAAGCAGCCAAGTTAAAAAGGAAAAGGAAAGAATGATTCAAACTCTGGAATTAAAGAATCATTCAATAATTAATTCACATAACTGTTCAAATTGTCATCTGTCAAGTTCTTTTTATTTCTTAATTGTTCTGGAAGTAACATTTTGGCATTTTCTTATAAAAATATAAATTTATTCTCTTTATCAATCACAACACAGAGCTTTATGGGAAATGAAACTGAAGTTTAATTCCAAAAGAAGACATCTCAGCTCCTACATTCTTTGATTGTTCTTCTTTTTTAACTATGTGTTAAAGTTGCCTTCACAATGTTGGGAAATATGTTTTTTTTTCTGCATCTGTGGTTGATGAAGGTCCCTTTCAAATTTAATGCACAACTCTGTTTGTCCAAAAGAAACAATAAAATAATAATTAGGGGTGAGATTTTCAAAGCTTCTTGGTGGATTTGGATGTTCAATTCCCTCGTGCAGTTTTGAAAATCTCAGCCTAAGATTCTGCATATTAAGGAGTAAAGCAGGGCAGTTGGAGGCCTGGTTTTAACGACTCTTCTGAAGCATTTAAGAAATTGGTGATTGATCCAGCAACCAATGAAATAATTGGAAATACTTTCATTAATTTCTGTGGACTTGAATCAGCCCTTGAAAAAGTAGGGTTGAATTTTTGTTGAATTTTTCAGTAACTATAGAATATGATTGCAAGCCTTATATTTTCTCCATGAACCCAGTCTTTTAAGGGAACAACACATTGCCTTTTATAACGATAGCTGTGTTGTTTGTTTTTTTTTAATTTCTCATCCTACACTGGTAGCTCAGACACCTTTTGTTCTAAATTATTAATGCATTCATCCACAGAAGAAAACTTGGGGAAGAGCTATGGCCATTTAAGCCAGTTGAGGACTTGCCCCTTCCTTATTCTCAGAAAGGGTTTAATTGCTAACTTCTTGCACCAGTGAAGTCTATAGGAATTGTGGTGTTGATTTCAACGAACAGGCCTCAAGTCTTCCATTTTTTATTTATATAAATATGGCATTAAACTGACCCTTAATGCCTTACATTGCCCAAGTTAATCCAGTCTCTAAAGTTGTTTTTGAAGTCAATTTATTTTTGTAGGAGAGGGATGGGGAGTGAGGCACAATAACTTTTCAGTGATCCAAACAGCCACAAATGCCACTGCACCTAAGGAAGACAGTGCAGGAGTAGGAAGAATTAGGAAGTGTTAACACAGAAATGGTGATGTTAAATATTGATCCATACGTCTTCCTTATTTTTCTTCCATTTATTGGGAGACACACTAAAATATATAGTTATACAGAAAGATTAAAATTATGAGACAGAGCCCTTGTCAAATACATACAAGACCTACCACCTCACTTTCTCACCAGGGTCTAGCTGAACTTATCTACTGAAGAAATAATTTTTTTTGTAATCCATCAGTAGATCACAAACATACCCAAAACACTTCTATCCACAGCAGGTATGCTGCTAGGGAAAGGGTGAATTTCCCCCTACTGAAGCAATGACTTCACTGAGGCCTCTGTCCAGCAAATCACTCAATCATATGCTTAGCTTTGAAATCAATGGGCCTATTTACATGTTAAAAATTAAGCATGTGCCTAAGTCAGGGATGTGCTGGCCGCCGCTTCCCTGGCCTGGCCAGTGGAGACGCGATGGCCAAACCTGCAGACATGGCAGGTAAACAAACCAGCCCGGCCCGCCACGGTGCTTACCCTGGCGGGCCGCGGGCCAAAGGTTGCCGATCTCTGGCCTAAGTGGTTGCTGGATCAAAGGGATTAAGGTATGATCCACAGAGCCCTGAACATATAATTATAATTATATCCTCTAGCTCTCAGTATCCTCCAGGAACAGCCAATTGTGCATCTTTCAGGGGAAGAAGGGATGGAAAGTAGAACAACTTGGAGCCTGGACGTCTCAGGTCTGATTCTTCATACTTTTCTAGGCTGTGATAAAAAACCCATTGAAATCCATGGAAATACTTCTATTGACTTTAGTAGGCTTTGGATCAGGCTTCTAATCTATATGTTTTGAGTTTATTTCAAGTAGATTAAACAGGATCTTAATAACAAAAATGTTTTCTAAATTTAGTTCCTCCTGGAGCCCTGTACAACTGTTTACTACCTTAAGCAAGAAACAAAAAGGGACAGTTTGTTCACTCACCCTAAATATCAGTGGTTCAAAAATGTATATTTTCTATTTCACAAACATGTTGAATGAAATGCAAGTATCATTTATCACCTAAATAGTAATAACAGTGTCCACTCCATGCTGTGAGGGCTGGATTCTGACATAGGTAGATTGACAGTGTTCTCTCAGCGGAAGCAATAAACAGATCAATAACAAAATGTAGCCTGAGGGGATGGAGGTGTGACAAGTCAACCATGCTTGCAGAGTCTTGCTGGGACCCTTTATTAAATTCATTTAGACGTCTGAAAACAACGGATGCCTCATTGGGTTAAAGGCACCTGCAAAATATTACTCTGAAGAACTCACAATAGAATTGTGTCAACACCCAAAAGGAAGACAGCAGTCTGGTGTTCTACTGCAAGAGGAAGAAGCACTGAACCCTAAAATATAGTCAACTAAACAAATAAGGTGTTGTAAAATTGTTTGTTTGTCGATGATGAGCTAAATTGTGCCCTTGTCTTACTTGGGCTAGAAGGTGAGGAAAGGAAATAAGATGTCTACCTATCCTTTTTCTGTTCAGCTAAGTGAGACCTACTGAGATACTGTGTCTGGCTATGGTGCAGCACACAGCTCTAGATCCTCCCCGGGAAGGAGGCAGTGTGGGGCAGAGCCTTGGCTCTACTCCCACACTCACTGGCCAGGCAAGATGAGGCAGTAAGTTGCAGCCTTTAAGGGTAGCTGTGACTTACGCCTCAACTATTCCCCAGAGCGAGAGGGGAGTAAGGGAGGAATTGTGCTGCACAGCGCTGTCTTTGGGTCACAGTACCAAGGTTACTCCAGGGGTGGCACAGTTTACACCACTCTTTGCCCAGAGATTTGCCTAAAGGAACAATTTAGCCCTAAATGTTTTGCACATTTTTCTGTCTGAGAAAGGAAGATTAGATTTATTATTGAACTGTACGTGATATGAGAGTCAACTGAGTTCAAAGATATCTGCATCTGAATGCCCAATTTCTTTATTTTCCTATTGGAGTGCCTTGAATGAGAATAGTTGGATTGATAGGCTAGGCTGCATGTACTTTACAGCTACATTTTCAAAAGTGGCTACTGATTTCGGGTGTCAACTTGAGATACTTATAGCTTTAAATTATTTTCAGAGCTTCTGGTGAGCATCTGCAGGTCCCATTAGGGTGACCAGATATCAAGTGTGAAAAATCGTTACAGTTTTTTGGGGGGGTGATATAGTTGCATATATAAGACAAAGCTCCTAATATTGGAATGGTCCTGATAATATTGGGATGTCTGTCACTCTTAGCTCTTCTCAGTGTCTCAGTCTGGTCACCCCAACATAGAGGCACCCCGAATCAGCAGCATCTCTTGGAAATTTTTAGGGCTGTCAAGTGATTAAGAAAATAAATCATGATTAATCACGTGATTTAAAAAAAAAGTAATCATGATTAATTGCACTGTTAAACAATAATGGAATATAATTTAGTTAAATATTTTTGAATGTTTTCCACATTTTCAAATATATTGATTTCAATTACAACACAGAATACAAAGTGTACCATGCTCACTTTATATTTATTTTTTATTACAAATATTTGTACTGTAAAAAACAAAAGAAATAGTATTTTTCAATTCACCTAATGCAAGTACTGTAGTGCAATCTCTTTATCCTGCAAGTTGAACTTACAAATGTAGAATTATGTACAAAAAAGCCTGCATTCAAAAATAAAACAATGTAAAACTTTAGATCCTACAAGCCCACTCAGTCCTATTTCTTGTTCAGCCAGTCGCTCAGAGAAACAAGTTTGATTACATTTTCAGGAGGTAATGCTGCCCACTTCTTGTTCACAACGTCACCTGAAAGTGAGAACAGGTGTTCGCATGGCAATGTTATAGCCAGCGTCACAAGATATTTACATGCCAGATGCACTAAAGATTCATATGTCCTTTCATGCTTCAAAAACCCATTCCAGAGGACATGCGTCCATGCTGATGACAGGTTCTGCTCAATAATAATCCAAAGCAGTGCAGATCGACACATGTTCATTTTCATAATCTGAGTCAAATGCCACCAGCAGAAGGTTGATTTTCTTTTTTGGTGATTCAGGTTCTGTAGTTTCCACATCGGAGTGTTGCTCTTTTAAGGCTTCTGAAAGCATTCTCCACACTTCATCCCTCTCAGATTTTGGAAGGCACTTCAGATTCTTAAACCTTGGGTCAAGTACTGTAGGTATCTTTAGAAATCTCACATTGGTACCGTCTTTGTGTTTTGTCAAATCGGCAGCGAAAGTGTTCTTAAAATGAACATGTGCTGAGTCATGATACGAGAGTACTATAACATGAAATTTATGGCAGAATGCGGGTAAAATAGAGCTGGAGACATACAATTCTCCCCCAAGGAGTTCAGCCACAAATTTAATTAATGCATTACTTTTTTAATGAGCATCATCAGCATGGAAGCATGTCCTCTGGAATGGTGGCCAAAGCATGAAGGGGCATACGAATGTTTAGCATATCTGGTACGTAGATACCTTGCAATGCCACTACAAAAGTCCCATGTAAATGCCTCTTCTCACTTTCTGGTGACATTGTAAATAAGAATTGGGCAACATGATCTCCCATAAATATAAACCAACTTGTTTGTCTTAACAATTGGCTGAACGAAAGTAGAACTGAGTGGACTTGTGGACTCTACATTTTTGCATTGTTTTGTTTTTGAGTGCAGTTATGTAACAAAAGCAAGCTACATTTGTAAGTTGCACTTTCATGATAAAGAGATTGCACTACAATACTTGTATGAGGTGATTGAAAAATACTGTTTCTTTTGTTTATCATTTTTACAGTTCAAATATTTGTAATAAAAAATAATAATATAAAGTGAGCAGTGTACACTTTGTATTCTGTATTGTAACTGAAATCAATATAATTGAAAATGTAGAAAAACATCCAAAATAATTTAATAAATTTCAGTTGGTATTCTATTGCTTAACAGTGCAATTAAAACCATGATTAATCGTGATTAAGTTTTTTAATCATGAATAATTTTTTGAGTTAATTGTGTGAGTTAACTGTGATTAACTGAGAGCCTTAGAAATTTTATTTCTGGTATTTCAGTCAGATTAGATGGATGGGACCAATACTACATGTTTTATTTTGAATATTATTTAGCCCAGGTTAAATGGCCCTTTCTTTTTGAGCTACGGTTTTGTGAAAGGAAAAGTTGTCAGTTACTCAAGAATGAAAGGTCATTATCAGTCTTAATACTGTGCACAATTATCCTACCTTCCAAGCTGCCTGAGTAATTCCTTGATTGCCACATCTTCAATAAGGACTAACCAAGGTGTTTATAGAAGCCCAAGATACCAATTAAAGACCAATCATTAAAGGAAAGTCAGTTTGATGTGGCCCTAAGTTCTGCGTAGGTGAATCAATTTTTTACCTAAACCCACTACAAAATACACATAGTGCTCTTTCACAAAGTCTTACATTGCATTTAATTCAATATGGGAGCGACACAGCTGGATCCTCACACATGGTTTTGAAAATATAGCAGAAAAAGTTAGACTGAGAGTCAGGACTCAAGGAAAATGTCAGCTAAGGGGTAAGTGAAGGTGAGCTCGAAAGAAAAAGGTGTATGCACATGTGGGAGAAAGAAACCACTTCCAAACAAAAGTTTATTTAATATAAATAATGCTCCTGCATGTAAAAACCCAGTCCACAGTGTTTATCTTCTTGGCAAGATGTGGACTAAAAAGCTAGGAAGATGTACTTTTCATACAGAAACCTTTAGAGGATTACAATTGAATGTTCAAACGTTGTATTCACTGTATTATACTTCATATATTTGTACCACTGATTACAATTAAGTGAAACATTTTAAACTTCACATAAACATAAGCATTTCACCAAATTTCACAAACACTTTGTGCATTTCAAAATTCCCTGTTCTGACAAATTTCACCAATTAAATAATTTGCTTTTAGCACCAATACTAGTTTTTTTTTAAGCAAAAAGTAAAATGAAAAATGGCAAGAATGTGCAAACCCATTAATTTTGTGGCACATTTTGCACAGCCCGATGGATCTATCAAGTGGATGCTAATATTTTCCTCTCACTCTTCCAATCTTATTTTCTTAGTCACATCTTTCCCCAGTGTGCTGATGGAAAGGTCCACATACTGGCATGAAAATAATTGGGCCAATTCCAAGTAAACCTTTTAAAATACAGTACCTTGTTACTGAACAGTGATTAAGTGTAGGTACTACATAGTTTGGTGCTATATAAATACCTTAGGTAAAGACTTTTGGGTGCAGCACAGTTGGATGTTGCACCTCTACCTATGAGCAGCAGGTATTGTTTTACCTCTAAAGCGTCTTTTTGTTTTTATGTCCCAAAATGCACACAGGAAAGCAAGTGAGTCCACATCCACTGCAAAATGTGGAAGTGAATAATTGCAACAAACATTCATATGCTCCTTCATGCTTCGGCCACCATTCCAGAGGACATGCTTCCATGCCGATAATGCTCATTAAAAAATAATGCATCAATTAAATTTGTGACCATACTCCTTTGGGGGAGAATTGTATGTCTCCTGCTCTGTTTTACCTGCATTCGGCATATATTTCATGTTATAGCAGTCTCGGATGATGACCCAGCACATGTTCGTTTTAAGAACACTTTCACAGCAGATTTGACAAACGCAAAGAAGGTACCGATGTGAGATTTCTAAAAATAGCTAAATAACTCAACCCCAGGTTTAAGAATCTGAAGTGCCGTCCAACATCTGAGAGGGACGAGTGTGGAGCATTTCTTTTAGAAGTCCTAAAAGTGCAACACTCTGATGCGGAAATTACAGAACCCAAACCACCAAAAAAGAAAATCAACCTTTTCCTGGTGGCATGTAGCATCTGACTCAGATGATGAAAAAGAACATGCATCAGCCCGCACTGCTTTGTATCATTATCAAGTAGAACCCGTCATCAGCATGGAAGCATGTCCCCTGGAATGGTGGTTGAAGGCTGAAGGGACATATGAATCTTTAGCGCATCTGACACATAAATATCTGGCAACACCAGCTACAACAGTGCCATGTGAACGCCTGTTCTCACTTTCTGGTGACATTGTAAACAAGAAGCAGGCAGCATTATCTCCTGCAAATTGAAACCAACCTTGTTTGTCTGAGTGATTGGCTGACCAAGAAATACGCCTGAGTGGACTTGTAGGCTCTAAAGTTTTACATTGTTTTATTTTTGAATGGAGTTTTTTTACATAATTCTACATTTGTGAGTTTAATTTTCATGATAAAGAGATTGAACTACAGTACATGTGTGAGGTGAATTGAAAATTAAATTTTTTTTGTTTTTTACAGTGCAAATATTTGTAATAAAAATAAATATAAAGTGAGCACTGTACACTTTGTATTCTGTATTGTAATTGAAATTAATATATTTTAAAATGTAGTAAACATCCAAAAATATTTAAAATAAATGGTATTCTATTGTTATTTAACAGCATGATTAATCACAATTATTTTTTTAAATTGCTTGACAGATCTAATTAAAACATTTGCAATTCTGATTTAATGCCCACACATCAGTACAATATTATATGGGGTTTTAAAATATATGATAGAGAGAGGTTAATTTGCTGTGTATATTGGACCTCTAACTACTCAGTAATAGTTCACTCTAATAATTAACTTTCAAAATAGGACCGATATAATGAATAAATTAAAAAAGAAAAACAATTTATCTCCCAGTCTTGCATTGTTGTGTTATGTTAGATACAACTCCTGAAGTATAACTCAGTGGTGCATAAATAAGGTGGAATACAAATTTGAAATTTTATTGTTTCAGATGTTTGTAGATTGCAATATAAGTTGTCTTAAAATATTATTTTTGCACATATTAAATAAAATACAATTAAGGAATTTCCGGAGTGTTGTATTCTATTTTAGGCAGTGTTGGTAGCGCTGCCTATAATTAAGGATGCTCAACAGTTTCCATTATAAGGCCCTGTTTCCAGTTGCTTTTAGCTTTGCCAGACTTTAAATGTTTGGGCTAAATTTTCTATGACTGGTGTCTGTCTCAGGCAGCATTTTTTAATTTTTTGAAAGCTACAGCTAAAATTGTTCAGCTGTTTCAAAGAATGATACTAGTAAAAATATATTGTTTTCCCCATGTTAACAACTCTTACAATCATTTCATTGAGAAGGTTTAGCACCTCCATGCTTTGAAGGACGAACTTAAAATTTGTCAGGGACAAGCTTTATCCTTCTGGTAGAAAGAAAGTTTCCTGAGGAGTGGACTTGCTGACCACAGTCCTCATCCCAGAGCTTTAGGCAACCTTTTAGATATCCTGGACCCAGGCTTTGAGTACCCTGAAGGTAAGCAACAAGACCCTGAATTTGACTCACTATTTCTCTGAGAAGCCAATGCATAGAGCTGAGGACAGGTTTGATGTGCTTTCAGTACCCTATGTTACTGAGGAAATGTGCTGCAGCATTTTGTACCAGTTAGATTTTCCTAAGGGCTGAAACTATATCACATTGCTGCATATGATTCAGGGAAATGATACAGACATGTATAACTGAGGCTAGGTCATCATCTGCCAGTGAACTAGAGCCATGGTTTGTTAGATTCCGTTTCCCACTAAACCACAAATTACTGTATGAGACATCAGTACTGCTGACAATTTGTAAAAAATAAAATTACTCCATGCATATAAGCAGCTTGACTCAGTTCAATAGGGGGTTGCTTATGTGTATAAAGTTACTTATAGGTGTAAATGTTTGCAAGATCAGGACCTAAAATACCAAATTGAAAAATTAAGGAGAAGCATGCCTTTGTTCAGAAAGATAAAATTCACTGTCGGCATAGAGAGCGAGAGTGAATATTCAGTATTTATGGCCACACTTAAGTGCATTTGGGTGTTCATTTACTGAGGACGTGCACTTGAAGAGCACTGGATATGTATGAAAGCTTGGATCCTGGTTCTGTCAAAGACTGAATCCTTGGAAGAAAATCTACTTTATTAAGTAAGAAAAATAACCATGAATAAGTGTGAGCCTTCGATTGGATCTTATGTTTTATTTTATGTGTAACCATTCTGTGTCTAATATTATTAATCATTGCTCATTTGAATCTTTGAATTTATAGTTCTATGTTAGTAAACTTAGACTTGTTTTTTTATTATTGTTTTTATTTATTATAAATACATCTCAGTGCTGTGATATGAAGCAAACTGTGAATCCTCATTTGAATCAAACAAGCTGATGTGTGTACTGTTCCTTTTGGGGATAGCATTCCCCCATCTGCAGGGGACCCATTTCCTATTCCCAGAATGGCCATCATGAAGCATTTCTGTAGCATGTAGAGGATGGACAGTCATACCTTTGCAGCCTTTCAGTGGGTCTGTGCTGCTTGCCACCTTTGTGAAGTTTTTAAGTATTTCAGAAGGCCTTGTAGCAGCCCTCAACACCAGTTGCTCCAGGTGCTGAGCACTTTAAATTTCACCCAGAGTTAATGCAATCAGTGTAGCACAGTTTGCAGTCCAGTAGTATCAAGATTATTCACAACTAACATCTGGTCAAAGCAACACGTACAATACATAAGTTTTCTATATCGGAATCGCAAGGTCTGTAAGCTCTTGCACTTGTACATGTATTGTTTGCACTAACTAGCAATTTCCAAGTGCAAGCATGGCAACTGTATACACACACAGCGGCATGAAATTACAGACACTTCCTTTTTCCCCCTAAGACCACAGGCATCCCCTTTTGTGTGTTTTAAATACATTTTTTGCTTATAATTTCTGTTTAGCATGTACATCTTGGCATGAGAAAGGCCAGTGTGGACCTGAAGAATCAGTGGGTACTCTACTATGTATGGATAGAGGGAGTGTGGGTTTCTTTGTTTTGTTTGGTAAAGACCATGGTGCAGAGCTTCATCTGGTGAAAATCAGCATAGTTCTGTTGATTTCAATAACTAAGATGAAACAAAGATACCTCTCGGCCTCAGCTATTTATATAGCACCAGTCAACATAGTGGAGAATGTTGTTGCTTTCAATGGAGCTATGCTGATCTACACCAGTTGAGGATATGGCCCAATGTGTATGACACATTCTGGTGGAGTGAATTTTGCTCGTTGACTACAATTCTACTTAAGAGATTAATTTACTCTGTGACTGAAGTCATTTGACCTGCTTATGCTTCAAGTCCACCCAGTTTACAGCTGAGTAAAAAGCAAGGCCACTTTGTGGGGGAGGAGAGGGCAATGATAATTTGTCTGAACAGAACTATTCTGGGGAAATAATTTTTTAAAGAAAGTTACAGCTAAATTAATAATAATAATAATAATAATTAATAATTAATAAAGGCTGCCAAATTGAATGAGACTCTGACCTTCATGGATCCCAGCACATCTCTATATTACCATAAATATTTTATGATTATGAACATTAATAAGATCTAAACATGTATATGAAAACAAATCCAGTGAGACTAAGCAGTTGAGAATATTAGCTACCTGAGGTAATATTCCAGCACAAAGAAGTACCTTAGGAAGCAGAAGATCGAAGTGTGTTTACCGCTGTAGATTTAGAAACTGTCAAATTGGAAACAGTATTATTCATAAAGTTGAAGAATCATAGAGAGAAATATAGGACTGGAAGGGACCTCAAAAAGTCTAGTCCAGTCCCTTGCACTGAGGCAGCACTAAGTATTACCTAGACCATCCCTGACAGGAGTTTATCTAACCTGTTTTTAAAAACTTCCAAGGATGTAGATTCCACAAACTTCCTAGGTAATTTGTTCCAGTGCTTAACTAGCCTTACAGTTAGGAAGTTTTTCCTAAATCTAACCTCAATCTCCCTTGCTGCAATTTAAGCCCATTATTTCTTGTCCAGTCCTCAGAGGATAAGGAGAACACTTTATCAGCCTCCTCGTTATAACAACCTTTTACGTACTTTCAGAGTGTTATCATGGCCCCAATTAGTCTTCTCTTCTCCAGACTAAACAACCACATTTTTTTTCAATCTTTCCTCATAGGTCATGTTTTCTAGATCTTGAGTCACTTTTGTCTCTCTCCTCTGGATTTTCTCCAATTTTCCACATCTTTTCCAAAGTGTGATACCCAGAACTGGACACAGTACTCTAGTGCTGAGTAGAGTAGAAGAATTACATCTGTGTCTTGCTTACAGCATTCCTGCTAATATATCCCAGAATTATGTCTTCTTTTTTTGCAACACCATTACATTGTTAACTCATTTAGTTTGTGATCCCCTTTAATTCCCAGCTCCCTTTCTGCAGTTCTCCTTCCTAAGTAGTCATTTCCCATTTTGTATTTCTGCAATTGATTATTCCTTCCTACGTGTAGTACTTTGCATTAGTCCTTAATGAATATCATCTTATTTATTTCAGGCTATTGCTCCAGTTTGTCAAGATTGTGTTGATACTGATCCTGTCCTCCAATGTGCTTGTAAGCACTCCCAGCATAGTATCATCTGTAAACATCATCAGTGTACTCTCTATGCCATTATCATAATGATTTATGAAGATATTGAATAGAACTGGACCCAGGGCCTGATGTAAAACCCATTGAAGTCAATTGAAAAACTCCCATTGACTTCTATAAACTTTTTAAAATTTAGATCCATAATAAGTAAATAGACCAACGGATTGTACACAAGAATGGTAGTCAGGAGATTTGGGTCCTACTCACAGCTCTGTCATTGAGCTGCTGTGTGATCTAGGGCAAGTTACCTCACTGCTCTGTGCCATTTTCTCTTTCCTTCCATTGTCTATTTTATATGTTTAGATTGTAAGATCTGCTGGTGCTGTCTCTTGTTATGTGTTTGTACAACACAATGGGGGGCCCACACTTGGCTGGGGCCTGTGATAGTGTGATACAAATAATAAAAAGATTTATATATGGAAGCGAGAAGAAGACATCCGTTGTTTAGCCTGGTGGAGCTAGTATATCAAAACCATCCCTGACATGTGTTTGTTCAAGCTGAACTGAAAATCTCCAATTATAGGGATTCTACAACCTCTCTTGGAAGTCTATGCCAGTGCTTAACTGTCCTTATAGTTAGAAAGTTTTCCCTATCTAATCTAAATCTCCTTTGCTTCAGATTAAGCTGATTACTTCTTGTCATACCTTTTGGTGAACATGGAAAAGAATTGATGGTTGCCTTCTTCATAACAGCCCTTAACATATTTGAAGACTTTTGTCACGTTCCCCCTCAGTCTTCTTTTCTCAGAACTAAACATAACCAGCTTATTTTACCTTTTCCTTATAGTTTAGGTTTTCTAAACCTTTATCATTTTTGTTAGTTTTCCCTGGATTCTCTCCAATTCATCCACATCTTTTCGACAGTGTGGCACCCAGACCTGGACAGAGTACTTCAGCTGATGCCTCATCAGTGCAAAGTCAAGCTGGACAATTACTGGCAGCCCCATGGGTCAGTGACTCCCCCTCCCTCTAGCTCCGCCTGCCAGCTAGAGTTGCCAACTTTCTAATCTCACAAAATCAAACATCCTTGCCCTGCCTCCACCCCGCCCCTACTCTGCCTCTTCTCTGAGGCCACGCCCCTGCTCATTCCATCCGTTCTCCCTCCATCACTCGCTCTCCCCTATCCTCACTCACTTTCACTGGGCTGGGGCAGGGGGTTGAAGTGCGAGAGGGGGTGAGGGATCCAGGTCGGGGTGCGGGCTCTTGGATGGGTATGGGGATGAGGGGTTTGGGGTGCAGGTGGGGTATGGGGTGCAGGCTCTGGGAGGGAATTTGGGTGTGGGAGGAGGCTGAGGGCTGGGGCAGGAGGTTGGGGAGAGGGAGCGGGATGTGGGGTGCAGGATCCAGGAGGGACTTAGGGTGTGGGAGAGGGTTACATCCTGGGAAAGGGGATTGGAGTGCAGGAGGGGGTTTAGGGTGTGGGCTCTGGCCAGGTGGCACTTACCTCAGGCGGCTCCGGGAAGTGGCTGACATGTTTCGTTCCTAGGCAGAGGGATCAGGGGGCTCTGCCTGTGCTAGCAGGCTTCAGCTTCCATTTGCTGCAGTTCTGGGCAAATGGGAGCAGCGGAGCTGGCACTCGAGGCGAGGAGCATGTGGAGCCTCCCTGGCCACCTCTGTACCTAGGGGCCCAGAGACATGCCAGCCACTTCTGGGAGCCACATGGAGCCAGGGTAGTCAGGGAGCCTGCATTAGCCCTGCTGCGCTGCCAGCCAGACTTTTAATGGCCCAGTAAGTTAAGTGGTGCTGACCAGCGCCACCAGGGTTGCTTTTCAACCGGGTGTTCTGGTAAAAAAACAGATGCCTGGAAACTCTACCACTGGCGGCCATGCCAGTCAGCTCCTCCCCCTCCCGCTCAATGCCTCCCACCTGTCACGATCAGCTGTTCTGTGGTATGCAGGAGGTGCTGGCGGGGGAGAGAAGTGAAGGCAGGAACCGGTGGGGGAGGGCTGGAAAGAGGCAGGTCAGGGAGGGAGTGGGAAGAGGCGGGGGTTTGGAGAAAGGGATGGAGTGGGGGCAGACCCTGTGGTGGAGTGGGGGTGGGAAGAGGCGTGGCAGGGTGAGGTCTTGGAGGAAGGGTAGGAGTGGGGGTGGGGCCTGGAGCAGAGCGGGGATCGAGCACCTCTGAGATCTGAGTAAGTCAGCAGCTATGCCTGTTAATATACCTCAAAATGATATTAGCCTTGTTTGGAACTGCATCACATTGTTGACTCATATTAAATTTGTGATCCACTATAACTCTCATATCCTTTTCAGCAATATTACTGATTAGCCAGTTATTCCCCATTTTGTAGTTGTGCATTTGATTTTTTTCTTCCTAACTATAATAGTACTTTGAACTTGTCTTTATTGAATTTCACAATTTTCCAATTTGACAAGGTCATTTTGAATTCTAATTTTATCTTCCAAAGTGCTTGCAAGCCCTCCCAGCTTGGAGTCATCTGAATTTTATAAGCATATACTTCACTCCATTATCCAACTCATTTAATGAAAACATTGAATAGTACTGGACACAGGACAGACCCATGTGGGACCCCATTAGTTATGTCTCCCCAGTTTGACAGCAAACCATTAATAATTACTCTTGAGTATGGTCTTTCAACCAATTTTGCACCCACCTTATTGTCATTTCATCTAGACCACCCTTCCTCAGTTTTCTTATGAGAATGTCATGAGGCACTGTCAAAATCCTTATTGAAATCAAGATATATCATGTCTATTTGCTTCCCCCTAGCCAGTAGGCCAGTAATCCCGCAAAGAAACTAGGTTGCTTTGGCACAATCTGTTCTTGAAAAATCCATGTTAGCTATTACTGAAAACCCTAATGTCCTTTAGGAGCTTACAAATTGATTGCTTAATAACTAGTGCCAGTATCTTTTCAGGTATCAAAGTTAGGCTGACTGGTCTATAATCCATTAGTAATTTTACATGACGATTTTTGGAAAGATTATTTTTCCTGTTTTTCTAAGTGCGGTGAGAGTTGCTTCAATATTGCCAGTAATTAATTAATTTCACATTAATATAAATATTCTATACATAAATGGCTTCTTAAATTAGTAATTAGTTTAGCGGGGCAATTACATTCCATATTGGTACATAAAGCATTTTACCATTTACGTAGCAATGATGTTATGAGCTATATTGGGAGCTTCACATTTAGCTAACATACTTGCAAGTCTGCATTTCACAAAGATGTTCGTTATACAACATTTAAGAAATAAGCAGAAGTTTAAAACATTTCCACCTATACATGGTTTTCACTCTAAAGTTGCAATAGCCCTCTTTACAATCTAGATATATTGCTCTGGTTATACACCAACATTCCTTTTTTACAATTAGGTCTCTTCCTAAAGCATTAATGTTTTATATGGTTTTATGAATAAGAATGTTATCTTCTTAACATTTTCTTGTCCTTGGAAGATGAAAGAAGAAACTTTCTGGACTTACTTAGGTTAGTTTGAATGTTTCACATAATTAAATAAGCAAAAATACACACATGTGAGGTACTTTTTCTCAAGTACCCTCTGTATGAAAGTAATGATAAATATTTCTTAAGCTTCAGTAAAGGCACAAGAAAGGCTAATGACAAATAATTGTATTAATATATTTTTGCACTATTTTTGAGGTCTTTCCCCTATGTATGTTAGCATAGAAAATTATACAGAAAGGAAGGAAGCTTGGGAAATCATTTATTTTAGAACAGGGCAATCCAAAGAACATTTCAAATCATGTGTAAACCTTCTTGAAGAAATAAAGATAAAGGATCAAATTCTACTGTCAGCTATATAGCTGCAATTCCCAGTAAGCAGACTTTGGCTCCATACCTTTAGTAGTTTTCCTATCATAGGCACCTCATGTGATGCCACTGGAACTGGAATGAAAAAGTCAACATCTTAGACAGTGAAAAAGGACTACCCAGTATGTAGATAACCTTACAGTATGAATTTGTAAACTTTTGTGCATGTCTACAGTCAGATGCCTCATTATATAGTTTCCTAACAGTTCTAGTTGAACTTTTAATTGATGTCACTGTCTTCTAATACCTGACAGTACAAATGAATATTATGGTGAGAACAACAGAACAATAGGAAGGGATATCTAAATGTTGGAAGGATGGTCTTAGAGAGCAAGGATGGTTTTGTGATTAATTGGGACTCAGGAAATTTGGGTTTAATTCCTGTTTTGCTACAGACTCACTGTGTATCCTTGAGAATATCTTTTAAAATGGGAATAAAAACTTTTCCTTCATCTGTTTAGTCTATTTAAATGGTAAGCTCTTTAGGACAGAGTCTTTTATTATGGATTTCTACAGCACCTAGCACAGTGCATCATCCCCTCTCGCAGTTGGGCCTCTAATCACTACTACAAATTGCAGTAATCTGGTCATTTCCAACTCTGTGACCATTAAAAACAACTATAGTGCTGTTGTTCCAAGCCTTCCTGTGGCCAGTATAACTAGACTAGGAAGGATTAGATTTTTATTGGTAAATGTTGATAAAGGTCAATTTCACTGTACACACACTGGATATTTCCATCAATGATAACTGAAACTTGCAGATAGGAAAAGTAATAACAATGCTGATTGAGAATGTATTAGATTTGATTTAAGGCTATTTACTTTGTATATTTTTACATATGATGCCAATTTGTGTTTTAATAATAACAGAGTTTTAACTTTGAATCTCAATGTGCACTGTCATTAAATAATTGTCCCACCCCATAATTTTCCACAACTGTGAAAATTTGAATGATAAAAATAGAAAAAAAACTTTAAACATTGATATTATCTGAGTATAACATATACACTTTTCTTTAGATAAAAACATTCAAATAAGATTTTGCTTTTCTTTTAAAGCAGTGTCAATATAAAAGAAGTCAAGTCAGGAAAAGTGGCCATTCGCTTGAGTTTTGTACACTCTATACTCTAGGTTATAGTTGATTATTTCCATTTGCACTTTCTTTTTGCCAATTTAACGGCTATTTGCCATAGCTAGTTCTGCTCCTTTGGAGTTCTCTCACCTTGTAGATGTTTTTTGCCACCTATTATGGAACTTGTCTTTATTTGATTTAGGACCGACATGTTAAAAATGAAAAAAAAGTGCCAAACTATCTGACGGAAATAGATACCTCAAAACATGGGAAGCTTTCAACAGCTGCAGAGAAAACTTTCCTGTCTCCATTTTCTGTTAAAATTTGTGTCTAAACTAAAATCTGTTTTGGGGTTTTTTGTTTGTTTTTGGTTTTGCAAATGTTTTGCAAGTAGTTATGTAACGTTTGCATGGGTCTAACATGATTTTGGAAATGTTATCTGCCAAGGAAAAGAATTTAGATAGTGTGAATCAGTGTATTGTCTAGGCACTAGCATTTTTAACAAGCCATAACATTTAAAGTTTCCATTCAGCGAGGTCAATGCTTTAAGTAAGGTAAGTCAACCATACAGGATGGAGTTGAATGTATTTTTATTGCTACTCAAGGACAGGAGGAGGGCTTCATAAAGAATAAAGCTTCCTAAAGAAGCTTAAAGTTCTCTTGAAATTTGCTTTAAAAGCTGTAGAGGGGAAAATAAAGAGCACTAGCAAATGCTTTTGTATGCTTATTTGTTTTTTTTAAAGCACCGGGGACCATAAAAACACTTGTTTTCAGCAATTCTGAGTACTACATAAGGGACTGAATGTGCTTTGAGACACTTCACCTTCAACACTCAACACATATTATTTATGCTGTATCTTTTGTTCAAACATGTTATCGAAAGGTTTTGTGTAAATACATTAAAAAAGATACAATAAAAATTCAGCACCTGGCTAGATCTTTGTCCGTGCTATGGCAGACTTGTGCCTATTCAGGAGTGCAATGCTGCTATAAAGTCAGGTATTGAGTCACTTAAGGACTTTAATGTCTGCTGTGCCATGCTGTGGGCATGACCGGGGAAAAGGGCATGGCCAATGCATCTCTATCCACTGCTACTCCCAGCTGCCTTTAGATTGCTTTTATCCATGCTGGTGCATTGGCCTCATGCTGAGCTGGCCAAGGAATGTGAGGAGGGGGTAGAGAGAGGTTTCATAAATGGAACCTTTGCGTTCCCTCCTCTGAGATGTGCCAAGCGCTCATTAGCTGCAGCTCAAGATGTGACCAATAATTGGCAAGCATATTTGGGCAAATGGTTTTGCATAAGTAAATGTTACAAATTGAATGGTAGCAATGTCATCCTAATTACATACTTATTGTTTAAACCATACATAAGTTGGAATACAAAAAGAAACAGAATTGGGCAACTTGGGACCATACCGTGATTGATTCCTCCATGTGACTGGAAGAGTGAGAGGGTACTAGAAACCTTTTCCCTACATTTGCCCCCTGAGTGTGTGTGGGAGCTCTGGAAATCATTGGGGCATCAATCCCATGGAGCATAGAAGTTGAATATGAGATTGGGGAAACTTTTTCCCCATATTTATTTAAACCTTTTATATATTTTTCCTTTAAATTAAATGTTTCATTGATAAAGCAAAAGAAAAGACTTAAAGGCTTCACCCAGAAGAGCTAGGATTCTGTGGAGCTGTGTTAAAGGCTCGCCATTGCTAACTTATCAATTCTAGGCTACCTTGGGTTAATCTTGTTTCCTTGTGCTTTTAATACTTTTGCATTTACATCAGTCTGATTGCCTGATTGCCAAAAATCCTCCTGTGTGTACTTAGAAGATCTATGCAATCCTGCCTTGCACCCATTACTTATTGTGAATTCGTTCTGAGAAGCATTTCTTTATTCATTGTAAAGTATCACAGAGACAATTAGAATTTTCAAAGGATCACGTAATTTGTAACACTATTCTTGTTTCAGAGTGTAAAAGTATGTATAAGGCAACTAGAATCAAGGATGGTGTGAGGCATTCTGGCAGGATGATCCAAAATGTCATGGTCTGAAATTGAATAGATTTAGGCCCTGATCTTCCAAATGACTCTGTGCAGATGATATGCTGCAACCACCCACAGCCCCATTGAATACAATGGGATCCCATGAAGGGGTCTGCCTGCACGGTCCCTGGCAGGCTCAAGGCCACATTTTGTAACTTGTGAGGGAACTGGCTTCATTTCCATTTCTAAAAATAGTATCATCGAAGATATGGGTTGGAAGATACCTCAGGAGGTCATCTAGTTCAATCCCCTGCTCAAAGCAGGACCAACACCTCCTTAGGTAACCCATTCCAGTGCTTCACCACCCTCCTAGTGAAATAGTGTTTCCTAATATCCAACCTAGACCAATTTCTCCACATCCCTTCTGTAGTGGGGAGACCAAAACTGGACACAATATTCCAGGTGTGGCCTCACCAGTGCCGAATAGAGGGGAATAATCACTTCCCTCAATCTGCATGCAATGCTCCTACTAATACAGCCAAAATTGCCGTTGGCCTTCTTGGCAACAAGGGCACACTGCTGACTCATATCCAGCGTCTTGTCCACTGTAATCCCCAGGTTTCTTAAATAGTTGTGTATTGTATTTTTCAGAATCAGCTATGGCTCTAAACAGTGTCTGCATCAATAAGACATCCCAGCAGGCTGTGATGAAACTGGGGAATGAGAGGCAAGAAAACATAATTGTATCTTAGAAATCAATGGGTCTAACCTAGACATACAGTACAGAAATCAGGGGCTGAAATGAATCCCTCATGTCCTGATAAAAGATTTTAGAGGTTGGAAAATCCGTTAGTCATAATCATTGCTCCTTTACTCTGGAGACTGCATGTATAATGCATTTACAATGCATAGGAGTATTCTGGTTTCTGATGACTTGCAGAAGTACAACTACCAAAAGCAGAGGTATTTGATGGGGGTGGGGGTGCAGGGGTAAGAAGAGTGGAAACACAAGAGCTTCTTGCATCTGTGATAAGAAAGACATTAAAGGGATAGTAAAACATCCAATCATCCTTTGACCCGGTGTGGTTGCCCCGTGACTTCTAGGCCTGTATTACAATCATTACATCATGCTAACTAGTCTAATAACTAGAAGAACAAGGAATCAAACCTGTGTACTTAAAAATCAATGACAAAACTTCTATTGATTCCAGTATAAGCAGGATTGAGCCCTAACCACTTGTTATTTTTATTGACTGAAGCATTAATTAATAGGCTCCTACATTTTTGTACACAGTTGCAAAATGAAGGAGTTAAAGTAATTCTTTGGTAATCAGTGAATCCCATTAGATGAAACAATGTGGTCTTGTAGAGTACCTTAAAATCATTCAGTATTAGTGTGCTGCAGTTGTATACTCATTATAATGATGATGTTTTTATTAAATCTACTTTCAATTAGTTCTAGTTCATTTTAATTTTAACCTCCTGAAATAACATTCCATCAAATGCTGTGAGGATGGAGGTGTGATGAATAAACTAAGGCTAATGCTTCTTAGTCCTCAAAGAATACTGCACACATTGTATTTAGGGTTAACCGTAAAATGCCTCCTAAGTGGTGTATCTCTCTTTTAATCATGAAAACTGTAGCCATAGCATTGGTAATTAAACATTATCATGTTTCTCTATGACAATTATAATTCATTATTCAGTCATTTGTGGCCAGATGTAGGTTGACACTGATGTGGAAGCTCAGGAGGGGTAGGGTCTAAGAAGTCTTTCCCCACACTATCTTGCTTGGCCTGGGCATAACCAAAATGATAGCCCCTGTGTTCCGAGGAGGATTGCTCCATCTGTGTGCTTCCAAAGAGAATGGGGAAGAAGGTGGTCCCTGGCTCCTCTACTCTCTGCACTAGTCTTTGGAATGGGCTACGTGCACTGTGACCAGTAGGCGGCAGGCCAGACTGTCCTTTAGAATGGTGCTACTATTAATGCAACCTTAAAAGGAGTAACTCTTTAAAAGTAACCTACTTTGTACTCATTGACAAGATCCATTTGTAATCAAATAGACACGAGTGCCTGAAGTCCCAACGAAGCTCACTGAAGTAAGCATTGTATTGCAATATATCTGTATAAACTTCTCGGTAAGTGGATGAACCTCTACTGTAATTCAGTAGAAATTAAAACATGATTTTTCTAAGGAGTTCTATTTAATTAATGCTTAATATATATTGCAGTTTGAATGGTAGTGCAGAAACATGCTCTGAACACATTTGAAACAAAGGAATAATGTACAGGATTGCAACTGGATTGTAACACAACAATACTGATTGTTAAATCATGCTGCATCCACCAGAGCTTTCAGGCCATTTATATTTCATGAACATGGCACTATTTTTTATTTACTTGTGTCACTATGAAGTTCTATTTCATATCAGAGCTTGTACACATCCAGAGACTGCATCATCTGTAGTGCAGGGATTTCCATGTGAATTTTAGATCATGAGACATTAGTAACTGATAAGAATCTATAAAGGTTCCTATAAACCCAGTATTTCCTAACACGTACCACAGTGTGGTATTTGAGGTGACCACTGTTTCCTTTCTACTCAGAACTGAAGATAGCTGTAGTAACTGTAATAATGGCTGGCAAATGTTTCCTTTTTAATGTGTTCTACTGTACTTCGCAGTTTTGTAGCCATGTTGGTCCCAGGATATTAGAGAGACACGGTGGGTGAGGTAATATCTTTTATTGGACCAACTACTATTGGTGAAAGAGACAAGCTTTCAAGTTACAAAGATGTGAAGAAGAGCTCTATGTAGCGTGTCTTTCTCCTGTACTGACACTTTCATTATTCTTTTCCCCATATTCAAATTAAAACTATCTGTATTAACCCAAGCATTAGAACATCTGATAAAGAACACAATTCTCCCTGGCTGATTTGGTAGCTCAGAAGACTGGTAATAGTTATAGAGCCTTTCTCCAACAAGATCAGCAGTGACTAAAAAGTCATTACCCTCTGCTCTTTGTTCATGGCCTGCATGAAATGAGCAAGTTATCTTAGTCTAGTTTCTATTGGACAGGTTCCATGTTACATAAAACAATATTATAGCTGGCATATTTGGAAACTTTGTTAAATGAGAAGACAAAGTTAACAGAACTGGTTATTGAAAGTTAGACTCTGAGGGACAAACTTTGAAAAGGAAGATGGGACAAGCAGTGCATGGAAGCTCACATTGTAAGTTTGGTGGTAAGAGAAATTCAGACCTAAATTTCTGTAAATAACTAGTGATTATTAGTAGCTCAGTTTTTGACTGTCCAATTTACAATACATGTAGAGTGTTGGATGCTCAGCACTCTAAAAATCAGACCTTCTAAAGGTGTCTCAAGATGTGCAGCCAAACATTGAACCACCCCAAATCATTAGTATTTTAGAAAATTTAGACCTGCATTTCTCTTATCACCAAACTTTCACAGTTTTAGTGTGAGTTCCACATACTGCACTGCCAGTCTTCCTTTTGGAAGTTTAGCCTTCAAACTCCAGAAATGTTAAACTGGTACCTTTTACGAGAGCAGTCTTCACTAAAATATTCTCACCTCATTTCAGTTTTATTCTTGAAGTAGAAGAAGAGTTCTCCATGCATTGTATGTGCAGCTGTTGTAGGAGACTGTGTAAGTACTGTGTACTTCAGATTCATTTACTGTTTTGGTTTCTCTAGCAACTGCAATGTGCCTTTGATCCTTCTACCATCTCTTTTGTTTTTTGCATTTTGATGATTTTATCATGAATTCATGCTTAATTCATGTTGACTTGATGCAGTAAGTAGTAACGCTCAAAAGATACTTATTTTGTAAAATCAAACCAAATTCGTTTGAACTTTATATGAACTACTTCATTCCTTTGAAGTACAAAACATTAATGAGGACAGATATTAAGAAAATGGCACACAAGACTAGATTCACAAAGAAATTTAGGTGAGGGGTTGCTCAGCATCATCGCACCTAACTTTTAGGTGCCTAGAAAATCATTGGATTCACAGAGTTTGAGTCTGGCACCAAGGCTCCCTATAACAATGAATGGGCAGAAATAGAAATCTCAGAATGGGATTGACAAATGCCAGCATGCTAGGTGGCTCCTCACTTAAGAGTGCCAATGGAAGATGCCAACCTAAGCGGTATGTTCCCCCTCTCAGAGACAAACGCTTAAGTCTGGGCTGCAGGGAGGTGCCTCCCTCTGCCAGCGATTCTGAGCTGCAAACTCTCTCTTGGCATTAGGGGCCTATGCCATTTTAGCAAGAAGCTAGCAGGGTGGGTGGAGGATGACCTCTCTCACAACTTTTAGCCCAGTGATTTGGGCACTTACCTGGGATGTGGGAGACCCCCAGTTCAACTCCCCTCTTCACCCAAGTGGAAGAAAGAATTTGAATTGGGCTCTGCCACCTCTTGTGCAAGTGCTATAACCACCAGACTTGCTGAGTCATTCTTGTTCCTGTGTCCTGTGGCCCAATGGTTCTTCCATTGTTTAAAAACAGTGAACGGGCTTCAACAGAAGAGGCTGAGGGAGCTCCACATCAGAACATCCCAAACCCAGTGAGAACTGGCAGATCCCAGTTCAAGTTTGACTTCATCTTTTTTGAACATGGGTGACCGTAATTGTATATAGTATTCCAAAGGAGGTCTTATCAGTGCTTTGTACAATGGCATTAATACTTCCCTATCTCTACTGCACAATGCCTTGTCTGATACATCATGGAATTGCATTTGTCTTTTTCACTACTACATCACATTAGTGGCTCTAGTCTCCTGTGATCAATCCACTCACACAAGTCTCTCTTCCGCCATCACTTCCAGCGGATGAGCCCCCAGCTGGTAGCAGAAATTCTTCTTCTTAGACCCTAAGTGCACGGCCCTGCACTTTGTACTACTGAATTTCATCTCATTTCCATCACTCCAGTCCTGTCAATTTGCTGGATCAGGAAGAAAGCTGTCAGTCTGTTTAAAACCAGGCTATTTATCCAAAAATCCTTTCTTTGTCTGATGATCCCTGGAGAATCCAGTTTGTACTAGTATATGCATATCTCTCCAAAGCGGTGTCTTCAAATGATAACAGAGGAAATAGATTAGCCCTACTAGCACTAGTGTATAGGCAATTAAATAATTTCTTATTTTCATGCCGTATTAATTCCTTGATTAATTTTGTTCTCAACATCTTGATTTTGTGCAGAGTGCTCATATTTTTACCATTCCATTTTGCTATTAGTTTAAACCCCTCCTGACATCTCTAGCCAGCCTGTCTCTGAGGAAATTGTCACACCCCTAGCTTAGATACTATGGCGATGGACACTTTAAAAATGACAGATCGATATACAGTTCAATGACAGTTCATAATGTTGGTTGAGCAATATCAGTGAGTGACAAATTGATGTCAAAGACACTTCTGGATAACCTGATCTTCTCTAATAGGCAGTCAATGAAGAAATTTCTACATTAAGTGATTAGTTAGGTAAATGCCACAATTTAGCACTGGAGAGATCCTGGAATGTCATTCTTTTTTATATATGATATATCTATATAGACAGTGGGTGTGAGATGTGGGTGGTTTCAGAATATAAAGGGTTTTCCACAGTTAGCAAATCGTAATAAGTTTAAGGTAAGTCAAATTTTGGCCGATAAACAATGGCCAAAGGTGAGGTTTGAACAAATGCCTTCCATTCCTATTTTAAAGACTAGCTCCTTGTTCATTTGTCCTGATGTAGAAGAATTCTGAAGATTCCTTCTTCCCTTTTACAATTCAAACACTTTGAGGAGGTGGAGGTTGAGAACCTCCGATCCTCAAGTCTGAGCATCCTCTATTTGTCCTTACAAGGCCCAAGCTATGGGGTGATTAAGAACTCAAGGATCCAAATAGAAGTAGATCCTCTATCCCTTCCCACTGCCCTCTTCACCCTGATGCAAAGGGAGCTCGTGCTGAGCAAGGATGCATCACATTCTTTGCCTGGGTGAAACATAATTTATACTGTCAGTGGGCCCCTCCAAATCTGTCTAGGATTGCCCCACACTTGAATTTTCACTTTGGTTTACATCAGTGACTAAGCTTACCCTCTATGCCTACAGTGCACTTCTAGAATATTTTAAAAAACTAAACTCTAGAACCGCTTGATTTGCTTTATTTTAAACATTGCAAAGTACAATAGGGATATTGCATTTTATCACCCCTGAAGTAGATATTTTCATCTAAAAGTGGCTGTCCTCCATAAACTGTGGCAATCTCCTCCCTCTGATCAAGAGGTCAGAACAGAATAAATTTAACATGACAGTTTTGCAATGACAAATGGGATGATTCAAAATGGTTTACAATGCGGTTATATTTAAAGGCAAATGAAAAGGGAACTATCAGATAGCAATTATGACTTAAGAGAAGAAAATAATTGCAAGTACATAATGCCTAAATTGGATTATATTTAAATATATGTAAATTTGATTGAATTTGAAATTTAATCTCTAGGTCTTCATTTTAATTCACAGTTGTATGTGACAATTTATTCCTTTGAACAGAAAGGGAGCTTATTTGAGGATTTCAGGTCATTGATTTTGTTCAGGATTTCAGCAATTATGGCTGTTGTAGTTTGCAGTAGGCTGGATGGCTTCAAGATTTCTTTAGTAATGAGTGCTTCAAGAAACAGGGGTTGCAATTGCAATTCACAAGATAATAGCAATATTGCAATTGTTGTTAATACAGTGGTTGCCATTAATATCTTTATAATTTTACCAATGAATTAGGATATTTGGGGAGCTCAATGTAGGGAAGCCATAATGTCACCGACTTTAGAGATGAAAAGTCCTATGAGAGTCAGAAGGAAAAGACTCATGCCTAAGGCTCTGATCTGAGAGCTCTGAAATGGCCCTTGTGCCCAGACAGTGCTATTGATTGACTGAGGGATTGTCTACATGGGAAAGTTTTACCAGCTACACCAATACAGTTACACAAGTATAACTGGGAAAAAAATCCCATGTATATAAGGTCTAAATTAGGGATGGGTGAATGTGTTTAGCCTCATGGGTTTGAAATAAGGCTATAGTTATAAACCTTTCCAAGTTCTGTCCAAGCTTAGTGGAGTGCCAGTTACTTCTGGCTAAATTGTATCTTACTTCCTAGCTTAAAATATGAGTTACCAGCTAGAGTTTTACTTCCTCCTTACTTGTGGACAGAAATATTGTGAGAATTTGTCTTTCAAGAGATTACCATTCCATACAAACACCATTCATGGGCAGCTAGCTAGCAGTCTGTGGAAGGGAGAAGAAGAGACTGGAAGAGGGGATGAAAACAGGTGTCAGAGGACCCAGAAACAATAAAAGTTTAAGTGAAAACAGCTACATAACTTCTGGAACTGCAGTTTAAGAGCCCAAAGGGGAGAAATAGATTTTGCAAATCAGACAAAATATTTTTTACAGGGTGCAGTGTGCAGTTTAAAAACCCAAAGGGGAAAAATAGCTTTTGCAAATCAGAGAAGAAAATATATTTTACAGGCTACTGTTTAGGAGCAAAGGAGGATGATATAGGGAAATACCTTCTACATAGCAGAAAAAAAAATCGATATTTCCTGTGTTTGTAAAGATCTGCACAACAGAAGCCATTGCAGTACACAGCAACTTTTATTGGTCCTACAAAACCTATGAACAATGCTGCATATTGATTGAGCACCATCCATTGGCACATTATTTATTAACTAACTATTTGCATACACAGGACTGCTCTATTAAGAGGTGTATGTGTAACAGTGTCTATTGGGGATGGTGCAGGATGGGGAGAATCCTTTTGCAAAACAACAGAAAGCAAAGAAATTATAGCTGATAGAAATACTTGCTGTGAAACTTAGGCCATGTGTATACTAGAAACCTTACAGTGGCACAACTGTATGGCACAACCGATGCAACTGTGCTGCTATGAGGTCTCCCGTGTAGCCGCTCATGCCAACGGGAGAGAGCTCTCCCATCAACATTATTAAACCACCTCCAATGAGTGGCGGTGGCTCTGTCGGCGGGAGAGCGTCTCCTGCCGACATGGCACTGTCCACACAGATACTTCTGTCGGTGAAACTTATGTTGCTCATGGGAATGTTTTTTCACACCCCTAAGTGACATCAATTATACCAACAAAAGAGCTAGTGTAGACATAGCCAAGGTATGTCTACACTTAAAATGCTACACTGGCACAATTTCAGCGCTGCAGCTGCACCACAGTAGTGCTTCAGTGTAGACACTCACTGCAGCACTGGCAGGGGTTCTCCCATTGCTGTAGTTAATCAATCTCCTTGAGAGGCGGTAGCTAGGTCTATGCAGAATTCTTCTGTCGAGTTAGTACAGTCTACATCGGGGCTTCGGTCGGCATACCTATGCCTCTCAGGAGTAGGAATTTTTCACACCCTTGGGAGATGTAGTTCTGCTGACTGTAAGTTTTCAGTGTAGAGCAGCCCTAAGAGCAGAATGATTAAACAAAAAACCCATTATAGGCAATCCTCCCAATGATTAATAGCTCAAAGCTGGAAAGTAATTACAGAAAAATATGTAATAACTGCTGGTAAGCATCTAGTAGATGAGATTAGAGCCCCTGAGTAAGAAGGAGAACCACTGAATTGAAATAGTTTTTATTTTTATTTTTTTGTTCCTGTTACAGGGCAACTGGCCTAACAAGGACCAGCACTGGGAACAAAAGGATGATGGTGGTAGAAGTGCAGTTTAATTGAGGAGTGGGCTAGTAGTTCTAACCACAAATGGAAACAGTGCTAGTAGCAGTGCCAAAAAGAAAGAAGCAGGCTTGGTTTGGAGCTTGAATCTAGAACAATGTTTCAGCTGGAGAGGACTTAGGAGTTTATAGAACCGCTGCTGTTTTTGATGCTATCTGTAGTATCTTTGTTCAAGATGAACGGAAACCGTCTACAGACAATGCTTCTGGCTGCAGCAGTCTGACTGCTATAAAACTCCCTTTGTTTAGGGAGAGCTGTTGTTCTTCTTTAAATTATTTCTAGAGAGAATCAGGAGCAATTGTTTTCCAGCTCCCTGACAAACCGCCCCCTGCCCTGTCATATCTGAATAGCAACTGAAACTAGCATGGATTCTACTGGACTATAGTTACATAAACTCTGGAGTAAATTCACTACATTGTAACTCCATCGCTTGTCATCTCTTAGACAAACAGCACACGTGCCTTGACATCTCCTTTTCCATGGGGACAGCAGCAGCTGTGTTGTGTTACAAAGCTGCCTCTAAGTCATATATTACCTCATAGGTTTGTACCTTAAAACAGAGACAATAATAAGGCTGTGTATCAATTCTGCTTAGGAAACAACCCACACATTCCTTATGCCTCAGGTTCTTCCATGTGATAAACTGACAGTTTTAAAAGAGCCCCAACTATATGTGTCTCCTTTGCTAGTGGCTGATGGGAAAGTGGTCATAAACCCTGTCCTCTTTTTCAGCACACCTCCTTTGATACTGTCTGTTCTGTCCTGAGAGGTACTGCTCTGGGGTGTCAGAATAAAGGATGACTCTATATCCAACAAAAAAGCCCATTGCCTCACTAGGCAATGACAACAAAAATAAAATGATCTTGTTGGCAAAGAAGCAGCAGCAGGGCATGTATTGATTAGAACAGCTCAGGCATCAACAGGGAGAACACACTGCTGTCTGACAAGATATGCTACCCATACTGCTGCTGTTATTAAATGATAATGGAGTTACTGTGGCTGCAATTGTAACTACAGGTGGAATCTGTGGGACAGCAAAATATGCTAAAATAATGCAGGAGGGCGATGTGCATGTTTTCCCCAATGATAGCACAATGGGGGTCCTGATCCACAACTAAGGCTCCTAGGCAGTGGTGGATTAATGCAGAGGCCCATGGGGCCCGTGACGGTGTCCTGTCCAATTTGGGGACCTCTAACAGCAGCTCCAGCTCCCGCTGGGGCAGGCAGGCAGTGGGCACAGCAGTTGGTGCCATGATGGCACCACCATGTTGGGTGTCATTCCAGACTCAGGCTGCCTCCACCGCAGGCACCCCCTGCATTTCCATCTTTGGGGTCCCTGAAGCAGCAGCTGAAACCAGAGCCATAAGGCAGAGCTGGGCCGGATGGGCTGCGGGTAAACCCAGACTGGGGAGTCCAGACTGGAGCCAGGGCAGGGGAGAAAACGTGGAGCCAGAATGCGGCGGTGCCACAGAAGGGAGGAAGGGGCTCCTTGGAGCTCTGGGGCTGAAACTGAGCCCTGGGCAGAGAGGGAACTGAGGCAGACACGGAGCTCCAGGGGCGTGCACAAGGGGGAGGCAAGTAGGGGGCACGGGCCCCCTGAATAATTGGCAGCAGCACAGAACTCCTCCAGCCCTGGTGCTGCAGTGGGAGCTAGCTCCTTTGGCCCAGGGCAGGGGAACCATTTAGGAAGGGCAGGGGAGCACCTGTCCTCCCTCCCCCAAAATTCGTACCGGAGGTCTGCTCACAGTGCATGTCCAACTCTAGGCAGAGCTCTTAACTGCAATCCCCTCCTCCAGGAGCCCGTTGTCTCTAGAGCTCACACACCTCACACCTTTCTCTGCCTCCCTCAATCAGCAGCTGAGATGATAAGAAGGGACAATCCTCCTAACCAATAATAGTGGGGCTGCGGTAGGAGCACAGAATGTGCCCATCCAAAAGGTGTCACATTTTTATTACTGAGAAGTCCTCTGCGGAGCACAGAGTCTTTAGCAAAGCCGCACCGCTGGCGGGGGAGGCGGGGGGAAGAGGGGAGGCTGGTGGCTTATCCCTATTGCCACCCTCGCCTCTTAGCCAGTACCAAATCCTGAGCTTGGTTTACTACTCACGGGAGTCGATAAATACTCCACATGGGTTGGTCTGTGAGATTCAAACTGTGCTTGGAGTGTGCCCCTCAGCACCCTTCTTCCTGCAGGTCCTTGGAGGGGCGATGCTACTTGTTCTTCCCTAACTCCTCTAGTCAGGAAGCTGCCATTCTAGCCCCAGTCTTCTCACTGCCATGGCCCCCTCCCAGTGCCAACCTGTCATATTTTCCCTCTTTACTTCCCCCAGAGGTTCCTGTCCCTACCCAGTCTGTGCACTCACTTGTGCTCCCTTCCCCCTCCCATTCCCACTCCTTCTCCCTTGCTCTCTCAGCTCCCCTTCTGGCCCCACTTCTCTTGCATTCTCTTCTGTCTCCTCCCACACCCCAAGCTCCCCAATCCCCCCTTTTGTTTACCACATTCCCCGGCACACCCTCAGTCTTCCTCCTGCGCTGCAGAACCCCTCTGACCCTGGTACTTCTTCATATTCTCCAATTCCGTCTCTGACAACCTCCTCCTGCCCCTTTTATCCCCTGCACATCCTCCTCTTTCCCTTATGAACCCCCATATGATATTGTGTTTTATATGTTTGTATTTTTGATTATATAATGTGATAATATTACTAACATTTAAGTCTAATATGTTCATAAAAGAGAGACATTTACAGTATATTAACTGTAGCACAATTTTTCCATTGCTATGTAGAGATGTTACTGGGAATGATAATCACAGTCTGCCTGTAATTGGTTTCCTAAACTACTCTAAATTCACTAGATGATGGTGAAAGGACCTTTGAGGGGATACGAGTCACAGAATCAAAATAATAACATGTAATCTCTTTAAAAGGAAAGTGAGTCTTTGTATTAATGAATTTTGATACATTTGTGTTTTTAATGGGATGTGGGGGGCCCAAATGTTCTTTGTGCCCAGGGCCCCAATAAATCTTAATCCGCCTCTGTTCCTAGGCAATGTGGTAATATGAATAATAATAATCAGCAGCCACATACAAGCAGAATCCATATCAAAGAAGGAAATGTAGTTGCGTCGTTAGGGTGTTAGCCTAGGACAGTGGTCACCAACCCATCAATTGCGATCGACTGGTCAATTCTGGAACCTCTGCCAGTCGATCGCAATCTCCAGGCCACTAAAAGTCACCTCCGATTCTGACCGAATGGTCCCGAGAACCTCTGAGCTTGACTGAATGCCACTCCAGGTGAATCAGTAGAGGAGCCAAGCTCGATCCTGTGCAGCGGGGCTCAGGTAGTCTGCCGGCCTGTCATGGCCCCATGCCGCTCCTGGAAGCAGCTGGCTGCTGGCATGTCTCTGCGGCCCTGGGGGGTGGGGGGAGAAGCAGTGGGTCTCTGTGCACTGCCTGCGCCTCTGTGCACTGTTCCTGGCCAATGGGAGCTGCGGGGATGGTGCTGGGGGCAGGGGCAGCGCGCAGAGCCACCTCCCCCCCTCGGGGCTGCAGAGATGTATCAGCAGCCAGCCGCTTCTGGGAGCAGCATGGATCCACGGCAGGCAGGCAGCCTACCTGATCCCTGCTGCGCCGCCGACCAGGAACCATCTGTGATAAGTACCTCCTGGACAGAGCCTGCACCTCGCACCCCCTCCTGCACCCCAATCCCCTGTCCCAGCCCAGAGCCCCCTCCTGCACCAAACTCCCTCCCAGAGACCACACCCCTCACTCCTACACCCCAACACCCTGTCCCATGCTCAACCAGTGCACACCACACAGTTGAGAATGTTAGATTGATTTGTGACAATCCCTGAAGGATTTTGGCTCTATAAACCACAAATGACACTAATAAAAAGTAAAACTCATGAAATGTCCAGTGGATTCTATGAGCTTAGGTGCAGTGTGACCATATGACCCCTGCACCCAAACTCCCTCCTAGAGCTTGCACCCCTCACTCCTGCACTCCAACCCCATGCCCCAGGCTCAGCCTGGAGCCCCCTCCCACACTCCGAATCCTTCGTCCCCAGTCCAGAGCCTACACCCCCTCCCATGCCCCAACCCCCTGCCCCAGCCCGGTGAAAGTGAGTGAGGGTGGGGGAGAGTGAGTGACGAAGGGAGGGGGGAATGGAGTGACCAGGGCGGGGCCTCGGGGAAGGGGCGGGGTAGATCCTTGATTGATCTTAAATTCAGAAAGTGATCTTGTGCATAAAAAGGTTGGAGACCACTGGCCTAGGACTTGAGAGACCCAGATTAAATCCCTGTTTTGCCACAGACCTCCTGTGAGACCTTAAGCAAGTCAGTTAGGTATATGTCTACAGAGCATTTTGCAGTTCGCCTTCCAGCCTGAGCTTGTGATAGTACTTTTTAAAATAACTGTGTACACAGCACTTTGAAGTTGTGGCTTTGGCTGGAGCTCGGACTCTGAAACCCACCCTCAAAGTGCTAGCACAGGCCTTACTAACTCAAGTCTGTTGACCTGGGCTGGGAGGTTTGCTCCTGCTTACTCCACAATGCTGCATAGACATACGTTAGTCTCTCTGTGTCTGTCACTTGTCTGTGAAATGGGGACAATAGTGCTTCCATTCCTCACGGAACTGTTGTGAGGATAAATATATTAAAGATTGTGAGGTGCACTGATACTAACGTAATGGAAGACATTTTTAACTAATTCAGACAGATTCTCACAATCTGCCTCTCTCTGGAGAAAGCCAAGCAGGGGTTTATAACATTTGTAATTTCTGCCTCTCTGGACAAGTTCTTGTATTGATTAGAACTGGGTTCTGTTAGTAGTTCACATACTGAAAATGTAAAGTATTTTATAGTTAGGTCCACTTTTACTCCCATTTAAGTCAATGGCAAAACTCAACTGATGCATAAAATGGCATTCATCATCACCAACACTCTTTTCTACAGTGTCCATTGATTGTAATAGGATTACTTATGTGATCAAGGAAATGCAAAATTGGACCCTAAATGTGGAATTTCAAAGTTTCTCTCATCTTATACAATATGGTTTAATAAACACACTATTAACAGTAATGTTAAATGTCTATTAGGTCATAATACTAATTTAATAAAGTAAATATCTCTTTACTGAAGACTATTAGGGGAAAAAAAGCAATGTTAATCGCTGGTTAATTACAAAAGTCATGCTACCATTTATTACCTATAATTCCAACTACTATAGATAAGAAATGTGTCCCATTTTTTGTTTAAATTATGAATTAATTTATTCTGTGTGTTTGTAAAGTGTTACTTTCATGCTTTGATAAGAAAATAGAACATCTAAAATTCAGTGTGTGTGTGTGTTTGTGTGTTTGTGTGTGCGTGCATGTGTGCATGTAAATAAAACAAATAAGGTTTCTTGGCTAAACCAGGCAAAGAAAACTAAAAAGCAATAATGTTTTGTAAGGTTTTAGGGTGGGATTTTTAAAAACACTTAGCAGAGGCTTAAATCTGCTTCCGTTGACATCAGTGCTTCACTTCAATGGGAGCAGAGTTAGGTTAGTGCTGACTGACTGCTTCTGAAAATCCCACCCTTAATATGTGGTGTTTCTTCTAGAAGTCTCAGTATAATTCGGGGAGCAGCATCATGCTGTTGCACATTAGCTTGCTGGATAATGCATGCTCTCTCTGGCTTAAACCTGCAGTCATATTACCACTCTTATGCATAGTTACTTTGTCCTTGACTCCTGAGTGTTTCACATTTGGCTTTGCCCCATGCAGCAAACATGTTGAGTGCAGTAGTTTTGGTGGAGCATAGACGGCAAGGCAATCTTAGGATAAATTGTCCTTAGCCTACTGTGAGCAGTAAAGGCCTTGATATGGATCTGGATTTGAATGAGGAGGAGTAACAATAATAATCAAGGATTTTATAAGAAAAAAATACAATAGGTTCTTTTTGTCAGTGCCCTTGATGGGTTGAAGAGGTCTGTGGAACCTTTGGCCTCTGCGCATTAATTTTTCCTCAGTGTCGTCAGTACACTGTAGAAAAGTGGCTTATGTAAAATTTCAATGTATTCAAGTGCTGCTATGTTCTGAGATAAGGCTGCTTCAGAGAGAATTTTGAAAAGACCTGTCTTCTGGCACTGTAAGTCATGAAACCTACTGATTTGTAAGCTGGTCACACATCACCGGTGATGTGTACTAATCCACTTTCTCTGCCTGTAGCATTACCTGTTTTATTTTCTGTCTCAATTTCATACCTTTTTTGGTAAAACCACAGGGGAAATACATTTCAATGACAGTGGATGGTAATTTTGCTCTATGTACTCTAGCTCATTACAAATATCTTTGTCTTTCTGAAATAGAAAACAGATTTACGTCTCCTATCACTCCTGCCACACACTGATTCTGTGAAGGAGCTCTTGGGTCGTTGGGAGTAAATTTAATTTTCCCTGCTGTTTCATAAAGTGAGTCATTTTTCTCACAGATGATGTCACTGGCAATTTACAAGTTTTCTTCTGGGCCTCGCCTCATGTGTAGGAGTGATCACACGGACTCTGTAATGTTAATGTAGGTAAGTGTAGGGGGCTATAAAATGCCAGAGATGGGGAGTGGTACTCTAGCTTTTTACTTCTTACCAGCAAAGATTGAAATGTTGATTTTGGAGGGGTGGAGGAAATGGCTAAAATCATAAAGGGGGCATATCTCTCTGCATATTTTAAAGGCAGCAGGATTTCTTCTATCCAAATAGGCATTCAGCTATTGTGGTAATGGGAGCAGTATAGCAATGTGAATAGACATATATGCAAAAAATGTGGTTTACTGAAGGTCTGTTTGCAGGTGTAATAGTAAAAAGGTTTGTACATTCTTTTTTTTTTTTTTTTAAGAGAACTGGTCAATTTATTCATTGTGAATCAATTGCCCAAAGAATGTAACTCTTCTGTTTATAAATCTAGATGTTTTTAAAGTGTTTGCTGTTGGTAACCGTTCAATGAACAGTTTATACACATGATTTTCAACATTTGGGTTTTTCTATGGACTCCTTACTCTTAGCAGTGCATCATTTGCTGTTCACCATAGTCATGTAGTATTGTTTCTGCTCCATGACTGGATAACTTCTATTGGAGAAGAATGCATCTTATTCACACACAGGTATTCTTGCTCAAAGAATAATCATTCCTCAAACCAATTCTATGTGACTAAAACCAATTTGTGTGAACATTTATGGATGCCATCCCTCCTCCCCCATGTACATAATGTTAAATGTGGATATATTAATACTTGGCACTTGTGTAGTCCCTTCCATGTAATTGTCTTAAAGCATCCTATAGACATTATTGAATTAAACCACACAGCATTCCAGTGAGGTAGAGAATTATCCTCATTTTCCAGACAGAGATACTGACATGGAGAGATTAGAGCATATCCTATGTCACCAGCAAAACTGGGGCCAGAGCCAGGACTTCCAAGTATATGCCTTAACTCTTAGACGAGAGGTGGGCAAACTACGGCCTGCAGGTTACATCTGGCCTGTGGGCAGGAGCGGCGTGAGGGTTTTTGCCGCCCTAGGCGGCAGCGCTCCTCTTCTGAGCATTCGGCGGCGGGGGGTCCTTCCGCTCCGCGTCTTCGGGGCACTTTGGCGGCAGGTCCTGGAGCGAGTGAAGGACCCGCCAATGAATTTCCGCCGAAGACCCAGAGCGGAAGGACCCCCGCCGTCAAATTTCTGCCGAGGATGGCAAAATGCACCCCCCCAAATCCTGCTGCCCTAGGTGACTGCCTAGGGTCGCCTAGTGGAAGCACTGGCCCTGCCCGTGGGACCCTCCTGCCCAGCCTCTGAGCTCCTGGCCCAGGAGGCTAGCCCCGGCCCCCTCCCCTGCAGCCTCAGCTCGCCCCACCTCTGGCGCAATGCTCTGGGTGGTGGGGCTGTGAGCTCCTGGGACAGCGCAGCTGCAGAGCCTGGCCTGACCTGGTGCTCTGTGCTGCGTGGCAGCGGCATGGCCCGGCTCCAGCCGTGCGGTGCGGCTGTAGCACCACCAGCCACCGGTGCTCCAGGCAGCATGGTAAGGGGGCAGGGGGCAGGGAGCAGGGGGATTGGATAGAGGGCGGGGGGTGTGGATAGTGGTTGGGGTGGTCAGGAGGTTGAATGGGGGCAGGGGTCCCGGGGGGGGCAGTCAGAAAGGAGGGGGGGTTGGATGAGGTAGCAGGGGGCAGTCAGGGGACAGGGAGATAGGGCGGTTGGATGGGGCAGGAGTCCAGAGGGGCAGTCAGGAAGGAGATGGGGGTTGGATGGGACGGCAGGGGGCAGTCAGGGGACAGGGAGAAGGGGTGATTGGATGGGGCAGTGGTCCCGGGGGGGGCATCAGGAAGAGGGGAAGGGTTGGATGGGGCAGCGGGGGGCAGTCAGGGGAGGGGGTATGGGGGCGGTCAGGGGACAGGGAGAGGGGGTGTGTGGATGGGGCAGGGGTCCTGAGGGGTTCATCAGGGAAGAGGGGGGGTTGGATGGGGCAGGAGTCCTGGGGGGGTGGATAGGATGTGGGGGCCAGGCAATGACCCCCTCCCCTAACCGGCCCTCCATACAATTTCCGAAACCCTATGCGGCCCTCAGACCAAAAAGTTTGCCCGCCCCGACTTAGACCATACTGTCTCTCATATAATTAAGATAGTCACCAAAGAAAGTTAGGTGTCTCTTTGTGTTAGTGACCACATTTCTTTTTATATAGTTCTTAGCCAAGTGAATATATCTTACAGTGTGTGTGGGCTTGCCACATAATTGCCATGATGCACCATACCCAGTTACATTTTGTAACTCAACATACTGATTGTAAGAAGGAATGAGTGTCTGAATTTCAAAAGGGTGGTGCTTCATAGAGGTCTTTTTCTATGCAGCTCAGATTCTTTCTATTCAAAAGCACCTCCTGAGTACAGATGTATGTATCTTCTACTTTTTGCATATGCATTTGACTCACAAGCAGTGGGACAAAGTTCAGTGACTACTAACATTCAATGTATATTGCTCTAATACACTTTTGGGCATGGAAGATGGTATATGAATTGATAGCTATCCCCAGCTAAAAATGTGCTGATTTGTCGTAGGAGTACCAATCTCTCCTTGAGTTCCATCCAATTTATATTATGGGCCAGATTATTAAAAAGAACTCAACATTCCACACCTCCCATTTACCTAGAGCACCTAAGTAACTGGTTGGCTGGGAGTTACATGCAATATGACTTTATACTACAACACTGTAAATTGTATACGTAATCCAATGGGAAAGCTGCCCACAGGACCTTTTTAGAAACATTGGGAAAGCAGAATGGACCTGCAAATTGCACTATATGAGGCTGTTCCTCCCCCCTCTTATTTTTCTCTCTTTAAAAAAAAAATCTAATTTTCTCCTTCTTATATTATTGAGTTTTTAAAATATGATTTTTTGTGTCAAAATTTGACTTGGCTTGTGGAACTTAGAACAAGATTTACATAGCTTTTAATAAGAAGTGAATCATATTAATCCCAATGTTTTACTACCTGACAGTTTTTCTAGGCACAGTATGAGTTCTTTTGCAACATTAATTTTTTATCTCCAACAACATGAAGAAAGCAAGTTGTTGGTTTTGGTTCTTTTTCCAGTCACTGGGCCTGTACAGATATGATCACATACAAAAAGTCTCCATTGTATTTCACGAAATTACTATGTGTTATCTCTTTTTAAACTCCTGATCTAAAGGGAATAGTTAACACAACACTTTAATTACAGGGCATAAAAGTAATGTTACTATTTTCCCCATATATTTCCTTACATTGTCACTACAAAGTAACTAGTCACCTGCTATGCTGCAGCCATTTACATATAAAGAAGCTGGTGAACGTTCAAAAAAGCCCCAAATTAGAACCAGCACTGAATTTTCTGTCTACATTATTTTTCATTGAAAATGCAGTTTCCTTGCAATTTTGCCAAAAGATTGAAACAAAATTTATTGGTTGGTTTGGTTCGGTTCAACTTGAAACCAAATATTTGTTCATTAAATTGACCTGAAATATTTTGTTACAATTCAGTTAATATTGCATCTGCTTGGTCAGAGAGGAGACTGCATTGCACCATGTAGTTCAGCTACATTAATTATTTTCAGTAGATGTCTAATATATACACTTAAATACATACAAACTATGTTAAAAGAATATTATTAAGATTACAAAATCAAGCATTTGATCTTTAGAAAATACCAGAATTAAGGTTGCCTGGGCAACCTTAATTCAGCCCCTTTGTGCTCATGCATTATGATAATCTTTAATTACATGGTCATATGCTATTTTTTCCACAGGACCCTTGCCTCATTCAGTGGATAGAGAGAGATGGGGACTGGGAAATGTAATGAGGGAGTAGAGAGGGAGACCTTAGTGCCTGAGAGTAACACTGGGGATGGAAAGTGAAATGTGGATTGGGGCAGGAGATGGAGGCAAGGGAATGTGGGGAAGGGAGAATGAGAAATAGGGCAAAGGGGGCATGAGTGGGGCATGGACTTGTGGAGTACGAGAATGAGAGGGCAGGAGGCTAGGGGAAACTATGGAAGACATGTGAATGTAGGGGACAGATGAGGAAAGGACCCTGAGGATCAATATCGGGATAGGGAGGGTCTGGCAGAAGAAGGAGGGAGGCTGGAGAATGACTAAAGGAGGGATACAGCTGGCACATATGGCAGTAAGGAAGAGTGATGGGTTAGTGGATAGGGACTATACTAGCATCCAGGAGACCAGCATTCATTTCCCAACTCAGCCCAGACTCCCTGTGTGACCTTGAGCAAATCACTTAATCAACTCTCTGCCTCAATTCCCTTTCTGTAAATTGGGATAATTCTTCCCTAACCAACCAGGTGTGTTGTCGAGATAAAATCCATTCATGATTATGAAGTTTTCAGATGGTGATAACCACATAAGTACAAAGATAGCTCTACTCCAGAGGAGAGGAGAGGGTAAATAGAGATTTGTCCTAGGTTGTATTCCTTTTAAGATTAAATTTTCAAGCTAAACTTATCACTCTCTGAGGAAAATCTTCCAATAAAGTGTCTAATAGCAGAAGGTAGGCAAAAAGAAAGGTATTATTCTTTTTGGAAAGTAATTTTAGTCCTGTCTCTAGCACAACCAGGGAAATAAATTTCCCTCTTCAAAAAAAATTCAAGTATGTGGCAGGCCAGAACTCATGTTTTGCCAGAGCTTAATGTAACTCAGACCTCAAAAGATTCAAGTTCTAGTTTAAATCTAGAATCAATATGTTTAGTAGGTTCTAAATCTGGAAAAAATCTCCCATTCCCATCAGTAAGCTGCCCTGCACCTTGTCATACCTATAGCTATGCTTATTGGGTTCATTGTCCTCCCTTAATCTGTGCCTGGAGTCTCTCAGCCCCTGCCCGCCTTTGCTCACAGATTAACCTTTCATAGACTCATAGACTCATAGACTCATAGACTTTAAGGTCAGAAGGGACCAATATCGTCATCTAGTCTGACCTCCCGCATGATGCAGGCCACAAAAGCTGACCCCCCCCACTTTCCCTTAACTCTGCTGTTGAAGTCTCCAGATCGTGATCTAAAGACTTCAAGTTGCAGAGAATCTTCCAGCTTGCGACCCCTGCCCTATGCTGCGGAGGAAGGCGAAAAACCTCCAGGGCCACTGCCAATCTACCCTGGAGGAAAATTCCTTCCCGACCCCAAATATGGCGATCAGCAGAACCCCGAGCATACAGGCAAGATTCTCTAGCCAGACCCTCATTTTGCCAGCGATGGCTGTTATTGCCTAATTGACTAAAATCACGTTATCCCATCAAACCATTCCCTCCATAAATTTATCTAGCCTAATCTTGAAGCCAGAGAGGTCTTTCGCCCCCACCGTTTCCCTCGGAAGGCTGTTCCAAAATTTCACCCCTCTGACGATCAGAAACCTTCGTCTAATTTCAAGCCTAAATTTCCCCACGGCCAGTTTATATCCATTCGTTCTCGTGTCCACATTAGCACTGAGCTGAAGGGAGGACAGCCACTTCCATGGAAGCATTGCCCCCTTTCCCTGGTTCCCTTGGAGGGCCTGCCACTGGTCCACTATACACTTGGGCAGTGGGCATGCTGTGTGGGTGCCTAAGAAGAAAGCATTGTTTAGCCCTTTTCCCTCATCAGCTGTGCAGAGTTATGGGTGCTTTTAAGTGATTATAAGGGTTAGCAAAAAGATCAAAGCAGATTTCTGAGCAAATAAAACAAACACACAAACTAAGCTCAAGACATTAAAGAAACTGGTAACAAGTCGTATTTTCTCACCCTAAATGTTGTTTTAGGCATTTCTTTCACAGACCAGAGACTTTTTCTGGCCTGGGCTCAGCTCCTCAGTTCTTGTTTCTTAGGCTAGGTCTACATTACGGGGGGGCAGGGGGGGTGTCAACCTAAGATACGCAACTTCAGCTATGTGAATAGCGTAGCTGAAGTTGCGTATTTTAGGTCGACTTACCTGGCTGTGAGGACCGCAGCGAGTCGACCGCTGCCGCGCCGCCGTCGACTCCACTTCCGCCTCTTGCCGCGGTGGATTTCCAGAGTTGACGGCAGAGCCATCGGGGATCGATTTTATCGCGTCTTCACTAGACGCAATAAGTCGATCCCCAATAGATCGATTGCTACCCACCGATCCGGCGGGTAGTGAAGACATGCCCTTAGATCTTCTTAGCAGTTATCCTGGGAGGGTATTCAGTGAAGAAAGAGCCCTGATTAACTCACTTTCCTGCCTTAAATAGGATTTACATATGGCAGGAGTCCTTTGTTTCCCAGTTTGATCTCCACCCCTTTGTGGAAAAATACTAGCAGGCCAAGATGGGGTCCAGTACCAGGTGACATGATCACATGACCCTGCAGTGTCAAAGCAGCATCCCAAAAAGCTTCTCAGTTAGGTGGGAGATTAGCATATTCAAAGTCCTATTGTCCTCCCTAATGGCCTATTGACTAACCAGCCAGAATGATTGCATTTTGTCAGGTGGGCGTTCCCCAGGTGCAAACACTTTTGTAATTGATAGATAGTCCATATTCCTAACTTCAGATACAGAAATGATACATGCATACAAATAGGATAATCATAACCTTTCCAACGATACCTCACATGACCCATCTTGCATGGAACACATCTTAATTATGCCATATTCATATCATAACAATATTCATATGAAAAATATGAAGAATAGCTTCCCTGACCCTGCAGTCCCTTAGTAGGTAAATCTCTAGTTCACATAGGCATCAAATCTGCATAAAGGCAGTGGTTTTCCAGTGCAGATGCACCAGAGTGGGATTCACCCCCCAAGGAGAGAGTGACAGAAATATTCCTGACTCCCGCTCTGAGATTGCAGTTGAAGAAGAACAGGAGTACTTGTGGCACCTTAGAGACTAACAAATTTATTAGAGCATAAGCTTTCGTGGGCTACAACCCACTTCTTCAGATGCAGACTAACACGGCTGCTACTCTGAAACCAGTTGAAGAAGGGAAGCTTTAATTCCATCAGAGGCTGCCCAGGTGAAGCACTGACCCAGTGTATCTCCTTACCTGTCTACTGTTGCCTTCTTTTGCACTGGTGTCAGCTGCCTCTGAACCCTAAAGCAGCAGGAGTTGTAGCAGCTTGAGCTGTCATGCCCCCTACTCTCCCTCTCCATTTGGAATTGCATCCCCCTGGGGCTCACAGCTCTGGGAGTGAATCAAGCTTATTCTAAGTAAATTAGGTACCATATTATTAAAGAGCAGTTACATGACATTTGTGCCTATTAATTTAAACTGTTGTCAGAGTTGGTATCTTGTGTCCAATCACTTATTTTCATGGTCTTATAGAGTTGCTCATATTTTCCATTTGGTTTTGACACACTTATCTATGCCTTTGAAATGCTATATCTTTTCTTAAAGAAGAGCATGGTTTTGAAACAGTGTAAAAGCAGAGAACTCAATAATCTCCAGACAATTACCATAGACTGAGTGTATTGTACATTTCTAGATACAGTATTGTATGTATCCAAGCATTCTATAGGCTTTTCCTTATTGATTGCCTACACGAATTCAATATTTTAGAGAGCAGCCCACTGATCATCAAAGATTACATTCAACTCTCTCTTTTGTTCAGTTCTGTTTAATTGTGTTGAGCACAATGGCTATCACTATATACCTGTAAAATGAATTACTTTTTTTCTTATAGCACAGCTTACTTTTTAAAATCTACATTATTTGAAGCCTGGGAAATCTGCCCAGGGCTAGTACCCACAAGCTCTGAAATCACTTATACCAAATAGTTTACCCCCCAGTGCCTATAAAACAAATCCTATTCAGTCTGATACATGAAAGCAGAACCCTCTGTAGCATGGCAATCAATGGTACCATTCATATACAGATGACTGCTCAACTAGTGAAGTCTACCTTTCTAACATAATTGGCATCTATGTATAAAATACTGAACATCAAGGGAAATGTTTTATGAAGCCTCACATATGACTATGGAAAGTAAAATAGGCTATCTACCACTTGAGTTGCCATTACAATATTTATTTTATTTTGAAAGAAACTTAAAGGTTTAAACACTTCTTAGGTTAGCATATTGTACAACCCAAATCAATTATTGGGGGGTAGGAGGTTTAGCGGAGATGTATATATATGAGAATTGCAAACATGAGTTTTTCCATTGAAATTCCGAAGTCCCGGTTCAAAAACACTCTCTCTTGTTATGTGTTTGTACAGCTCTTAGCACAATGGGGCTCTTACCTCAGTTGGGACTCTAGATTCAAATGGACTAGAATAAGGTAAGCTATTGGCAAGCATGCTAAATGTAGTATTTACCTGTTTCCAATCCAACAAGCTGGAGTAAAGATAATCCATATTGCTTGGCATTTGCACACAGCTGCAGTTTGCAAGTCTGATCCTGCAAGCCTCACTGATGTGAATAGCACCATTAAAGTCAAGGATCACACGGTGAATAAGGGTACCAAGATCTGGTCTGATGGCAGTGCTGTGTGGTTCCTCTATTAGTGTGATTGCTGCTCCCCATGCATACCAGGAAAGCAATTTTCTCTCTCAAAATGCTGATCCTCATTGTTTCATTTTCTGCAATGAGATGTCTCTTGCAGCATATACTAGGTGTTCACAGATTCCTACTGCAGCCCTGTTTGTATAGGAAAATCAGCTGCACCTTTAAAATATAATAAATATCCAGAATGCCAAATATGTGAGTATCTTGAAAGAAAATTTCAGTGTCTTGCTTTACCAACATATCTCAGACCATGGTAGGGTGACCAGACAGCAAGTGTGAAAAATCGGGACGGGGGTGAGGGGTAATAGGCGCCTACAGAAGAAAAAGCCCCAAATATCGGGACTGTCCCTATAAAATAGGGACATCTGGTCACCCTAGACCAGTGGTTCCCAAACTTTAACAGCCCGCGAACTCCTTTCACTAAATTGTGAAATCTCATGAACCCCCTCCTAAAAATGAATATTTTCAGGGATTTACGTTTAAATTTCCTCAGTGTGATGGATGCCCCAACTGCCCGGCCCAACTCTTCCTGGGACTCGGGCTGCCAGCCCTGCATGGGGAGCGCTGGGGTTCGGGCTGCTGGCTCCCCCCGCTGACGGGGGCAGGACTCGTGCTGCCAGCCCCAACTGCCCGGCCCCGCTCTCCCTGGGGCTCGGGGTGTCTGCCCTGCAACCGGGTCCCACCTGCTGTCTCCAATGCCCGGGGTCCTCTGTCTGCCATTAGTGAAATTTTTCTGGTGAACCCCCTGTAATGTTCTGTGAACCCCCAGGGGTTTGCGAACCCCAGTTTGGGAACCACTGCCCTAGACCATGGCTATGTTGCATTTGATCCTTGTTGTCCCGATTCCCTGTGCTGGGTTTGTACCATTCTTGTCATGATGCCAGAATGCTAACACTGAGCCTACTCTTAATGATATTAATATAAAGTGAGACTTGTACTAACTTTTGTATTAAGTTTTATGGCTGTTGCCCACATAATGTAAATGGGATCACATGTAAGTATCAGACTTCTAACCCTGTTCCAGGTCAGCCTACTGACCTACTCATTTTGGTGGAATTTTGTATGGAAGCAACAGATAACAATCCAGGCGCAGCACAGTGTGACTAGATGGAACTTCTGATGAGTAACAATACTCAGTACCTTCTAGCCTCTCTTCATGCTGACCAGTGCTTTGCAGGACTTAGCCATTTCTCTTGGGCCATTAGTCAATGGCTGATGACTTTTTTTATTTCTGGAACAGGGAAAGGAAATGTTACTCTACATTGACTGCCTCCTAAACATTTGACTACAAATTTGCACTAAGGGATAGGGTGGGGAAAGGAAGGAGAGATTGCCAGGTCAAGCAGCAGAGAAGAGTTGAATACTGGACAGATTCAGAAGGACCATGAAATTTAGAGAAAGACAGACACATACTCAAACAATATCACTGGTGGGTCCAAACACTGTATTGCTTGGACATCTCAAACTTTTCTAACACAATTCAAAGTACCTCTAAAAAGGAGTCTCTTTAAGCTTTTTTATGTACTCAACAATGGCCAGATCCTCAGCTGATGTAAATCAGCATCACTCCTTTGACCACAATGGAGCAACTCTGATTTTCATCACTTGAGGATCTGGCCCATTTTGCCTGCTGTTTAGCGTTTTTACTCCTTCCTTGTCTCTATCGTCAATTGCTTCTGCTTTGATTATGGGAAGGTTTGAATTTACATCACAGTTTGGTGATTCATCTATTTTCATAGGAAAAATATTTCTCTGGATGACGTGCAGTAAGTCACAGTGTTCCTTTATACTGTAGCAATGGCTGGCAACTCTGTATTATGGGTAATTATGCTGTATGTGTGTATGTGTATTTCTCAAAGTGAATATGACTCGTGATTTTTTTTCAACAATTATTCCAGTTTTTCAAGAGAAGTTAAACATAAGCTTAGTCTCTGACACAGAAAAAGTTTTGATTTAAGAGGTTAACATTGGTTCTTGCACTTTGAGATCTACTGATGAAAAGGGCTATTTAAATGCTCAGGATGATTATCACTTAATTCAGTGGAAAAATAACATGATTTTTTATAATTCTGTCTACTAGAAAAATAATGATGAAATTGGTGACATCTACTGTAACTTATATTAAATGATGTAAAAAAAATCAACACTACTGAGCAGATGTCTGCTTAAAAGTGATAGGTGACAATTAAAGAAGTAGAGAAATAACTGTAGAGACTCAGTTCATTTAAGCACTAAGTGCTATAGATCTTTGTCCAGGACTCTATAAAATTGGTCAGGCTATTGTGAGATATCCATTCACATATGATTTCCTAATTTCTTCTGGGCTGGAAAACACTTTGAGAACAGATACTTCACTTTATATCAGCATTTTCACATTTGGAAAGAACCAGGAACAGAAGAATCAGGTGGAAAGGGGAAAAAAAGGTTACATTTTTCAAACTTGAAGGATTTAATGGGAATTTGATCTCAATTCCAACTGGACAGTTTTTTTGTCCATTCTTATTTTATCTGAACCAGTTTATACATGTCTGGTAGGGAAACTGATTAGGAATATGGAATTAAGAATGTGGGAGTTGGAGTGATGTTTTTTTTTTCCTTGGGAGTTCTCATTAAAGAACCCAGGAACTTTTTATGATTGGAATTCACCCCAAATCAGAACATTTTTTTTTTATGGTAACAGCTAGAAGTCCTAGCCATGGACCAGGATCCCATTGTGCCAGGTACTGTACAAACACAGAACAAAAAGTGGGTCCCTGCTCCAGGGTGTTTACAATATAATGAGTACAAGTTCTTGGAGGATTTTTTTTTTTGGACCACTTCCCAAACAGTCCCAATTTATATCTGAATTTTCCAAAGTCTCACAATCAGACTGTCTGGGAACATTATACTCCCTACACAGTACTTCCCAAAAGGCTGCTATTAATGGCATTGAAGCTAGAATATTTATTAACAGTGTTATTTTTTAAGGCCATATCCATAATGCAGACTTTTGACCACACAGTGTGACAATGTGGGTATTAGGTAATATTTTCAGTCATGGCTGTAAATATATGTTCATATCCATTGTTGCATACTTATCTGTAGTAAAATAAACCACAAAATGCTTACTACTCAAAGTAAAAGGCATAACTTTTAGTAAGCAAGGGTCTGTCATTGCTTACTCATCCACCACTTGTTTTCCCCTAACACAATGGTTGTTGGTGAATACACTTTGCGTTATAGTATGAGGTGACAGAATTTTGCAAATTGCATAAAGCCCCAAGCGGGACCGGCTCTAGGCATCAGCAAAGCAAGCACGTGCTTGGGGTGGCACAATTCCAGGGGTGGCATTCCAGCCATTCTTTTTTTTCGCTTGGGCAGTTGCGCTCTCGGAGCTTGGGGCAGCAAAAAACCTAGAGCCAGCCCTGTCCCAAGCAAAGAAGGGACCGATCAGATCTTTGAAACACTTAGAAATCTTTTTAGGGACTGCTGACAGTTTGAAAAAAAAAATCAATGGCCCAGTTCCCTGCTTCTTGAACTGGGTGCTTAGAAAACAAATTCCACGTCAGCTCCTATAGTAAACATCATATATGGTTTTTAAATGCCGCCTAAACTCACTTTTCTTCTCTTGCTTTAATTTGGTTAGAAGACTGGAGCACTTGAAAATCATGAATGCAAGAAGGGAGTGGCTTCCTTAATTCCATGATTTTGTCCCTCTCTGCAGAAGCTTAGCTCTTATTTATGTCTAGCTGGGTTCATTTGCAATGTAAACTGATGAGCTGAAACCCAGCCCAACAGCAAACTGTCTTTCAGTAAACAACAAGGACAGTGGAGGCAGCGGCAACACCAAAGGTCTAAACTGTGTTCAATCTTGCTCATCTCTCCACACCCTCAGTGTAGTATTAAACTCCAATCTAACTGTAGCTGGGGATGATTGAAATGCCAGTCAAAGGAGTTTTTCAAAACCTTTAGATTGATACAGGATTTTGCTGGTTCCTCTCATATAAACTCTGACATAGGCCCCTGAAGGAGGAGGATGCAGTGGCAGTAAAAGGATCCAACTTCACTTCTGCTTGCAGGTGGAGAGGGCAACAAGGGGCCAACACACCACAAAAAATGTGTGATCAGCCAAGAGGGGGTGTAGCCAAGGTGTCTAGGAATGCTGTGAGTCAGCACTCTAATGACAGGCCTCCATCATAAATCAAAGATGCCCACAGTGGCAGAAAATATAAAGGAGGGTGTGGTTGTAACTACAGCTGAATTTTTTTCATTGAAAAATGCAGATTCTGGTCACTAGAAACATTTAGTGAGCTGATGTCTATTTCACCCGGTTGTGTCGGGGAGGTATGGGCGGGGGAGGGAGGAGGAGAATTCCAGAAACATCTAATATTCAATTTTTCGGACACAATATTTTGGTTTCTTTTCTAGATTCCATATGGAACTTAAGCACCATTGACAAAACCCAGAAGGAAAATGAGGCGCCATCGCCATATTGTTGCACTCATCAGGCTATTTGGAGGTTCAAATCCCTGTTCTGGAGAAAAGACATGAGCCCAGGTCTCCCACATCCCAGGAAAAGACCCTAGCCACTGGGCTATTTGGTATTCATAGAGCGTGCCTTCAGATGGGACCATTGTGATCATCTAGTCTGACCTCCTGTATAATGCATGCAATAGAACTTCCTCAAAATAATTAAGAACATAAGAACGGTCATACTGGGTCAGACCAAAGGTCCATCTAGCCCAGTATCCCATCTTCCGACAGTGGCCAATGCCAGGTTTCCCAAAATTACTTTTGAACTAGAGCATATCTTTTTTAAAAAAAATATTTAATTGCCAGTGATAGAGAATCTGCCATGATCCTTAGGAAGCTGCTCCAATGGTTAATTATCCCCACTCTTCAGAATGTATACCTTATTGCCAGTATTCTAAGGGGAGTCTCTCTCACTCTCTCCCATTGAAGCTGTCCTACTTTTTATAACAATTCATCAGCGTAGGGACTGGAACCTGGCATCCCCTTTCCTCAATGAGTGCCCAAACCATCAGGCTATGGAGTCATTCTTACTCTTCTTTTCCTCTGGCCTCAGCTTCTTTCTTCCTTTTTATTTATTTTTTTTAAAATCTCCTTACTTGTAGCAATAGCAATGGATGAATGGCTGGTGGCTGCTGCTGTTGCTTCTTTTGTTGTTGGTGGTATTTGTTTGTTTGTTTGTTTGTTTTTGATTAACTGCTGCAATAAGCTGCTGTACATATCACCTGACAAAACTGATGCTTTTGGAGTTACAAAGATTACAACTTCTTTGTGGAGACTCAGCAAATATCTCTGCAATACCCAGATTTTTTCCTGAGTGCCAGAACAAATAAAATAGCTGGCTTTCAGTATTTTTTATGAAACATACCTGCTACATAGAGCTGGGCAAATTATTTTCAGTGAATAGTTTATTTGCCTAAAAATGCGTAATTTTGGTCAAAGGAAGCTATCTGCAAATTCAGGTCAAATTCAGCAATGTTTCAGTCAAATACAAAAAAAAATTTTAAAGTAACAATAGTTCATTTTGATACTTTCAAAATATTTTGATTGTCATGTCTAAATAATGATTTGTTTAGAAATTTAGCTATATTTGCTTAATTTTTTAAAGTGTAAAACCCCCCAAACAAAAGAGAAATATAATGAACCCCGCTCCCCCCAAAAAAGATTCTTTCAGGTCAAACAAAGCATTTTGTCTGACCCACAACATTTTTTGTTAATTTTGGGGGTTTTGTTGCCAAGTTTCAATTTGATCCTGCACTTAGGATGGCAGAATCCCATGCACCGCTACAGGCTGGGGACCGACTGGCTAATCAGCAGTTTTGCAGAAAAAGACTTGGGGATTACAGTGGATGAGAAGCTGGATATGAGTCAGCAGTGTGCCCTTGTTGCCAAGAAGGCTAACCACATATTGGGCTGCATTAGTAGGAGGATTGCCAGCAGATAGAGGAAAGTGATTATTCCCCTCTATTCGGCACTGGTGAAGCCACAGCTGGAGTACTGCGTTGTTTTGCCATCTATCCCTACAGAAAGAATGTGGACAAACTGGAGAGAGTCCAGCAGAGGGCAACAAAAATGATTAGGGGGCTGGAGAACATGACTTATGAGGAGAGGCTGAGAGAACTGGGCTTGTTTAGTCTGTAGAAGAGAAGAGTGAGGGGGGATTTGATAGCAGCCTTCAACTACCTGAAGGGGGGTTCCAAAGAGGATGGAGCTAGGCTCTTCTCAGTGGTGGCAGATGACAGAACAAGGAGTAATGGTCTCAAGTTGCAGTGGGGGAGGTCTAGGTTGGATATTAGGAAACACTATTTCACGAGGAGAGTGGTGAAGCACTGGAATCTATTACCTAGGGAGGTGGTGGAATCTCCATCCTTAGAGGTTTTTAACGCCCAGCTTGACAAAGCTCTGGCTGGGATGATTTAGTTGGTGTTGGTCCTGCTTTGAGCAGGGGGTTGGACTAGATGACCTCCTGAGGTCTCTTCCAACCCTAATCTTCTATGATTCTATGATCCAAACGGAGTGGTTGTTTTTGTTGTTTTTTATTTTGGGGGAGGGGAGGAGAGGGAAATTCTGGCCATTAAACCAAAAAATCAATGATTTATCAGCTGTACTGCTAACACTACAAAAGAATTCCTGCAAATCCCACAAACCATTTCTTCAATCTCCTGAAAGCACGGATCAAAGAGTACATTAGCATCTAAGAACTAGTTACTGTATTTGAAAAAAGGGAATCATTCCTTTCAGCTGCAAAGTAAAATGGACATTCTGGTGATTCACTATCTTTAAAGCAATGGAGACGTCCTGTAGAACTTAGTGATTTGGGTCCTAATTTCAGCAACATACTTAAGCACATGCTTAACTTGATTTCATTGGGACTTTAAGCATATTCTTAAGTGCATTGCTGCATTGGGGCCTAAGTCTGTAGGGAGCTATAAAAATTTAACAGGAATTACTTTAAAACCCTACAGAATTTAATTAAAAGTGATGATTTTATATAGTTTTGTTTAAACCATTCTGTGATATCTATAGTTGGAGTTTAATTTTCTACTAATTTCCATCGAACGGTCCACAAATACCGACAGCAAAATTATCACTTTCGATCCATTAAAACTTGGAGGCACAAGGCCATGTTCTCACCCCACCTTCAACAGCTTGTTTCCAACTCAGTTATACAGTCCTTCAGGCTCTTCTTTGTAAGGAAGAACCTGGAAGCTGGTAGAAGGAGCTGGAATTAGAGAGCCAGCACAATGTGGCCATTCATCTTTCCAGCATCGACAAGCTCTCTCTGGAGAGCCAGAGGAACATAGATCGTGGTTTAGAAACTGATAGGATATGGTGTTTATCTTCTCCCACACCCTAAACTGTGATGCTGGTATTCTCTGTTTAAAGGCTCTTACCATACAGGACAGAGGTGGTTGCATTTCAAAAGTGAGAGAACGAATTACTGTGTGCACATTGTGTATCTGCTTGTAAAGTATTTTGGGATTCTCTGGCATGGAAAGCACTGTAAATGTAGATATTTACAGCATATCTACCAAATTGTGTACCCAGTTAATGACAAGTCACAATGGGGGAGGGAAAACCACATTCTGTGCCAGATTCTGATGTTGGTTACACTTAGGGTTACCACGCATCTGGGTTTTATCTGGACAGTCTGTTTTTTGGCTTTTGTGTCCAGGTGCCATATACTTCTATATATCCAGAATACTTCTCTTGAAATCACTTATGCCAGAGTAACTGAGATCAGAATTGGGTGCTTCTTGATGGTGGTGGGGGGAGTCCAAGCCATGTTTGATAGTATTTGTAATATTTCAACATTCAAGCACTGCAAGCGTAGCTGAGACAAGAAGATAGATGAAAAGAAAAACAATAGTGAAATGCTTCAGGTCTTAAAATAGTGACCAGATTGACTGTGCTGTGCTTTTTATTTAGGAGTGGTTTCTTTCTATTCTGATTCCATAATTGCTTGTTGTGCTTTCTATCCTTTGTGCAGAAGCCATAACGGGGTGTTTTGTATATGAGCAGCACATTTCAACGCCCTCCCTGATGAATCACTCCATCAGCCAGTGTACTTGGAAGTACGGAGTGGAGCTAAGGGTATGTCTACACTACCCACCGGATCGGCGGGCAGCGATCGATCCAGCGGGGGTCAATTTATCGCATCTAGTCTAGACATGATAAATTGACCTCCGAGCGCTCTCCCGTCAACTCCTGTACCCCACCATGGCGAGAGGTGCAGGCGGAGTCGATGCAGGAGTGGCAGCAGTTGACTCACCGCAGTGAAGACACCACACTAAGTCGATCTAAGTACGTCGACTTCAGCTACGTTATTCACGTAGCTGAAGTTGCGTAATTTAGATTGATCCCCCCCTCCCCCAGTGTAGACCAGGCCTTAGGCTCTGCCCACACCCCACTCATCTGTTGGAGGGAGTGATAGCATGCCCTTTTACTGCTTCATGCCCAGACCGAAGGCCTAAGGAAGGTGTTCAGGAACATGAGAGGATTTTACACTGCCTCACGTCCCTGTCTCAGGCTCCCAATTCAAGGCACAAGCTGTAGTTATTGTCTTTAATAAGACAATTCAACAAGAATTACTAGAACAAAGTGAACATTGCAGGTGATATTGATAAACTTGGATTGATGGCAAAAGCTGAATAACTGTGAATCCAAATACATCACTAAAAAGTATCAGAAAATTGTGTTTAAAGATATGTTTCTCTGTTAATAATTTTCAGCCCATGTGAATCAAAAAATCTTTCTTTATCCGTACTTATTGGCAGTGGTCTACCCTAACTCAGTAAATTGTTATTAAGTATGACTTCTAAAATAAAAAAAAATCATGAAGATGTTTTTATAACACTGGATACAATTGCTGTGAATCAAACTACATGTTTATTTGTATTGTTGATTTACAGGATGGGACTATAGCACTTGTCTTGGGCTTTTGTGTGGACCACAGCAGCCATTATAATGGTGCCAGCAACACTATTCAGTGCTTTAGCACAGGAAGTAAAGATTTCCTTATCCTATTAAAGCAAAATGGGAATTTAGGTACATTAGGCAGAATACAATTATCCAACTTGGAATGTAGCCAAGGCACTGAGGATTACAATACCATTAATCTTGCAAAAAGTGGCATGGAAACTTTAGTGACCATATTTTGTCAGGATCTCAGATTTATGCCTTATCTGAAAGTCACCACTTGCAGCAGCACACCCAACAAATAAATAATTACAATGTTCCATAATCCTTTCCACTCTTTATATTTTGAGTGTTTTTTTTTAAAAAGGAACATCAATTTGTTTTGTTTTTTATTCCTTGTTGATTCGATGCATCCTTAAAATGCCAGAGAACCAGTCTCCAAATGAAGCAGATGTTCCAGACACCACACTAGACATTGATGGGGAAGCAGTTTCCCTAGCAACAGAAACTTATGAGAAGTCTGAGAACATCTCTTCCCTAGTTCAGATTTTCTTTTCACTTGGTGTCTCACATATTCATTAGCCTCTTCGGAGGAACCATACATCCACTATCAATTCAAACTGAAGTTAAATAGGATGGAGAAAATGCTGCCACTGCTTCAAGCTACTGAGTTTTCTGTAGCTTTCTTCTATCCACATTGAATTGAATTGAAAAAATATAACTAACTGGGATTTTCTTTCCCTTTCTGGAATTATTCATGGTTCTGTTTCAAAACAAAGAGAAGAGAGGAAAGAATTTCCAGAATGACTTTGCATTCTGTTTTAGATGAAATGTGTTTGCACATAAGATCACAGTTAGAGGTAAAATGGCATGCCAGTCAATTAAGGCTGCAGACCAGCTGCTCAAAGTGCTGAAACATATGTCTTGCTTTATATCAATGTTCCTGAAGTTGTTGAAGTTATGTGCGGAAAAAGGAAGTCAAAGGGAAGGAAACCACAGCATATTGATAGCAGAGACTCAGGGCCAGACAGTGAAGTTACTTAGGATTTATATCTATATAACTAAGGTAACTGAGTTTGATTCTCCATTGTACAGCACCTTGTTTAGTCACACCAGAGCAAAGTGAACATAAAATGATACCAGTCTGATCTGCTATCATGTTGTGCACACTTTTCACTCACACTGTTCTGGTGTAAATGACTGCTCAGGTTTCAGGCAATGAAAAAATGGGCCCAGAATATGGTTCCCTGAAAGGTAGAGAGGGCTTCCCATATCCACATTGATCCTGAACCTGTGGGAGGAAAAGCGGGTTGGTTCAAATATTGACTAGTTCTTATTTCTTCCCCAATAGGTTGTGACAAGATGGTAGCATATGACTGATACACAGAGCCAAATTCAGGCTTGTCAGTGGGAGAAGTGAATATCCAAGAAGTAGGTCATGTCAAAATCTTGCCAGCCCCAACAAGAATATCTGTGAGTGTGAATTTAAGTGGAACTCAGCAATCACAAAGGTTCCATAGTATCCTCTGTTACTAGCTATCTGACTTAGCTGAAGCATTTTTGCACTGTTATGCATATACTATATTCTGTGTCAATGGTTGAATATTTCATTCAGGTGAGGTGTGCAGGATAGCCTACTAGATGTGTAAGCCAGGATGCATTTACACTGATTTTACATTAACCCACACTAGATTCTTTTTTTTCCCTTTATCTACACCGGGCATAATAGCTGTAAACAAATTTTGTGCCAGGGCTGGGGTATTTCAGTCACAAGTAAGTGTGTGTACATATTTTTCCCTTAGAGATGGTGGATTTTATCTGTTTTACACTGGCATAATTATTCTCACTTTAGTGTGAGCACTTGTACAGAACTCATGCCAGAATTTGGGCCACACCTGATTATTATTCCTGTAATTTCTCAATCTGTCTGTTAGGAGTGAGGACAAACTCACCAACATGGCCAAAAAATGGGACAAAAATAATATTTTCTTTCTTAATTTAAAAAAAAAAAAGCAAACAGTCTTAAGGATCTATCTACTTGTATACTAGTGATAGAATACGCTACAGTATCTTGCATTTTAGTATTAGAATTAACAACTAAACTAATAAAACCACAAAAAATGCATTGGGAAATTGGTAGTCTGTTAATCTAACTTTGTATAGGGCAAAATCCTTTCATTCTTATTAAGGAAAAACAACTGTTTAGTTAATCTACCCTGCACTTATTCAATCATACTTCTTTATGAACCATATCCATTTCAGCAAGAAGTGCTGAAGTTCTGAGAATCAGTTTGCAATGCAGACTATGGACCCATTATTATTTGCTACTTCACATGATTAAGTTCTGCATGCTGTGTGGTGCATTCATCTTTGTTTTTCTTTAACTTCACTTGTAAAGAGAGAAGCAGTTGCTGTTTCATGTAGAGACACAGCCTGATGCACAGTTTGTTCTTATGGAAACTTTTCTTTCGTTCTTCTTTGGTTTTATTGTTCCCTTAATACAGAATAAAGGTCTTTCAGACTGAAAGCATATGATTTCAGGCCATATCATCAGCTGGTATAAATAAGCATAGACCTATTTGAGTCAGTGCAGGTATGCTTATTTATACCAGCTGAGATCTACCCAAACACTATTCCAAATAAAGACCTGATTCTGCTTGCAGTGAAGTCAATGGGAGTTTGATCACCATTTAAAAATATTTGACTTCAATGAGATCGACACTGGTTCCCAATTTGTACTACCTGACAAATAAGTTACTAATTGTCTGTCAAAAGCATTTTTGTAGTTCAATAAATTGAATGTTTTACATATATAAAGGGTCAGATCCTCAGTTGATCTAAATCAATGTGGCTTTACAATGGCTACACCAATTTACCCCATCTGAGGATCTGGCATGAAAAGCTTTCATTGTCTGTTAGCCCAGTCCATTAGTCAAAATAAAATTTGCTAGCCTCAGCAAGACAGAGAAAACCAAATATCTAAAAATCTCGCTGAATTCCTTCTGATTCATATAGTATTGTCTAACGCTAACTAGACTCTGGGATGTTTATGGCTGGCAGTGTAGCATGAGGCAGAAGGAATACATGTACATTTCCAAAATCTACTGCACTCTTACCCTGAAAAGTGGATAACAAGAAAACTGTCTGCATTAATAAACTGCGTAAACATGATATGTAAGCGGTGGTGGCTTTAGCAGGGGTTCAATTGCTTCAACAGAAATCATAACACCAAGGGTGCCAAACCTGAATGATGCTGTGACTCCATGCACCAAGTCACAATGCCTGGCGGTGAGGGTGGAAGAGTTGGCCCAGCCCCGTAGGACAGGGCTCACCCTCCAACCCTCCACCCACTTAGTGCCATCCCCTCCTCACCAGCCTGGGATTAGGGTTGTGGTGCTGGGTCAGAAGGTGCTGCTTCAGGAGGTCGGTACCCCCCTTATTACAACACAAAATCACTTCCAAGAAGAGTTTAGTATAGTGCAGCCATTGAATTGGTAGGATCCATCTGCCCCTGCATTGCAAGTCCTAGAGAATCTGTGTATGTGCACCATCAAGCTGTCACTTTGATAAAATGGATTTTTTCAACAGCACCATCTTTAACACATTATTGTGATTAGTAGCACTAAATCTTTATAATGGCTATCATGGTGTTCTAGGCAGCATAAAGAAGGAATATTTTAATATCTCAGTAACTACAGGCCTTGACGTTACTCATTGGCTGGAACTGCTCACCAATCCATCCTCTGGAGATATGTAAAATCAGTGGTATACTACTCATATTTTTTTCTTTTGTAAACTATTACAAGGTGAATCAATATGTATGTCTACTATACATGAGCATATTTGAACAGTGGCTGTGTCTTGGGTTATGATATGATATGTTTTTTTATGAAACATGATGCTCTATTCACATGAAACTAAAACTCTTGGAGGTAAGAAACACCAACTCCCTCCAGAAAGGTAACATCCATCCTCTAGACTCTCATGAAATGGCACAGCAATAAGGTCAAATGAGTAGAATTTTTTCAGACTATGGGGCTTCTGTTCAGTCATTATCTAGCATGTTAAAACAAGACTACATTCCAAATCTTTAAGCAGTAGGTCAGAAGGATGCACTATCTGGTGCTTGTGATGAGATATTATTCTAACAGTGTAAGCAAATGCAATAACACTTTCAGGCAGACAGAAATAGTAGAAACAGCCAGTGGCAGCTCTAGATCAAAATTTTAATTGCATACTTTTGATAGCAGCCACAGTAAAAGGCTGAGCTTTACTTTGCTGTTCAATAAAGTGCAGATTCTGTCCCAGAGGTCCTCTGCTGTTTGTTTGTTTTAAGACCCTTATTTAATGCACACATTTTGAGATGTTGGAATAACTGACCCTTCACCCTGTAAGATGGATGTTCTCTGTTGCTGCATTAACAGTTAGGAATTGCAGATATAATTTGAATGAAGACAAATGTATTTGCCTTTGATTCTTTCCCCAAGTAATATGGTTTCCCCAAAGAAAAACCACTATGGTGTGCAATGCCTTCTTCTTTATCATAGTTTTCTGTCTTTACTATTAAAGCTTTTTGCCAAACTAAATGCAATCAAGAAGCTTTAAAAAAAAATTCAAAAGAAGCATGTAATATTAGAGAGGTTCCCAAAATGTGCTGTGCTATTAATTAAAAATACAAGTTTCATTGTAGCTCTTAGAGTGTCTTCTTTTGGGATTATGATCAAGGCAGATACAGGAAAGCAGGGAAGCCAGGGCGAGACTGAAAAATACAGAAATGATGGTATGTGTGTGGGGGGGATGTCTCAGTTGATGTGCCAATGGTGTGTGAATAATGGAAAACACTTCCAATATATATTTTGTCTTTAGTCCTTGGCCCAATCAGATTATTAGGCATCTGTTAAGGAGTATACCAACCCCAAGATGGGCCAGAAAGGGTTAATAAGAGCCTGTGGGCTCAATCAGCCCCACTCTACCGCATCTGTCAAGCCTGGATGCAGGAGCTAAAAGGGCTGAACACAGTTCAGGTTGGGGCTGACTAAGAAGGAGAGTGGATTGCTGGCTCTCTCTGAGAGATAAGCATGGCTTGAGCCAGGCAGCTGAGTAGGACTACTGGCAGACACAACCTCTCTGAAGGAAGGCAGACAGACATGCTGGCTGGCCGGCCGGCTGGCCATCCACAGGTAGTCTAAGGCAGTGTTGAAGGAAAGCTGGGGGAAGCCTCTGCAGGTAGCAGGAAGATTCCTGCTGAGTCAGGGCTTGTACTGGGAGGGGATTGAAGAAAAGTCTCCCACAGCTGGATTGCAGAAAGTTCTTAGAGAGAGTGATGGTAAAACACTGAGAGCATGGGAAGGTGCTGTGGGAAAGGTGCAAGACAGCAAGGTAGGATAGGGTTCAGGGATGCAGCAAGGGGTTGGCATAGCTCAGCCTTGACTGCTTATGAACTGGAACGCAGTGGAGAGGGAGCACCGGGGTTCCCCTTTTATTCTAGTGTGGAAGGTGAAGTTGAACCACTGTCTCTCCCCCCAACACACGCACACACACATGCACATCCTGGCAAGGGGTAAGAACTGTTGGAAAACACCCCCTGCCCCAATTCCTCAGGTAAGGACTAATGAGTCTGGACTTGGGCTAAAGGTCCAATGTGAAGTTGAAGGACTGTTTGTTGGACTCTTGGTCCACCCTGGAAGGAGTGGGCAATGTCCACCTTAATTGCATCGGCCTTGTTAGCACTACAAAAGTAATTTTCCCTGTGATATTCACACCTTCTTGTCAACTGTTGAGAATAGGCCACTTCCACCTTAATTGAATTGGCATCGTTAGCACTGACCCCCCCACTTGGTAAGGCAACTTCCATCTTTTCATGTGCTGTAAAATATATATACTGCTTGCTGTATTTTTCACTCCATGCATCTAATGAAGTGGGTTTTAGCCCACGAAAGCTTATGCCCAAATAAATTTGTTAGTCTCTAAGGTGCCACAAGGACTTGTTGGTTTTGCTGATACAGACTAACATGGCTACCACTCTGAAACCTGGAAGAAGTGGCACTGTATGTGATGCGGCTAGAGGTTTGAGTAGCAAAAATAAGTAGATGACTGTATAGCCAGAGTGGCTGTCAGCAGGAGACACATAGAGAAAAGATCCTAGTATGCCAAGCACAGCCACAAGAGGATGTGATGGCCAGTGAGTCACGCTTGTACAACGTGAATTATGCCTTGCTTTTCCCCTTATAACACATGGTTGTATTCCAGGACAGGAGACTGAGGCACAGCCTTTGCAGCAGGCTGGCTGGCCAGAGAACTAGCATCTTAACTGTATATTACGACTGGGGAAATGTCATTCAGTGCTCCATCAGGCCTGCTGTTATGCTGCTTTGATACGCAACCTCATTGCACCAAACAGGCCTATATACTCTGAGATAGAATTTTGGGCTTGATTATTTTGATACTCTTATATCCTTACTAATATATGTGAACAAAGACACCATGAGTTACATCTGTCCACAAGCATTTGGGGTGAAAAGAGAAGAGATGGGGTTAAAAGTGTTACAGGGTCTGATTGGCGTGTGGTGTCACAGTTGTGAAGGGGGATACGGGGTAAAGGCTCTGTGGCATCAGAGCTGGGAACGGAACACTGGGAAACAAACTCTGCTGGTGTGTAGAGCTATGGATATGCTTGCTTGAAACTAATCCCAATAAACATTGCATTGCCTGCACTTTGGACTTCTGGTCTTCTGCTTTCTGTCTGCATGACAAGAACCAGGGGAGGGGATGAAGGAAAAGTCCTCTAACAAAAGCTTTCCAGGGGACTGCCCCGTCTGCAGATTTGGCCAGCATCTTTACTAATTGTGGTGTTTCAAGGCAGGGATCCTGAGATGTACCCTTTACAGCTGGCTCGCTGCTCAGACAAAACCCTTTACTTTAGATTTACAAACCTCCCTTCTCCCCCTGCACTACCGATCTCTTGGAAGCTATGGGTTTGGTTAATAAAATTACAACCATTGACCAAAGCACTACCCCAGGCATAATCTAAGACAATTACTTAAAACAGAATGAGCTGTTTTGCTCAGAACAGCAAGCTGAATGCTCCCATGGTGAGCATTAAATTTAATCTGGTACAAAATATAGGAATTTATAGTATTTTCTATGTTCATTTTGTAAATTAAAATTGGTATAAGTGAGCCTCCTACTGACCAGGGCATTTTGCTAAAGGTGGCTGATGGACAGCCCTAGAGAATCGTGGCTTCTCTTGTGCTACCGCATAGCTACAGCAGTGTGCAGAACAAAGACAGTGGCAGAGAAAGCTTCAGTCAGTGACCCTCATACTCACCTTAAGGAGTGAGGTATAACTTGGTTCCATGTACATTAAATCTTTGGCATTCAGTGTGAGATTTTCAACAAAACTGTCAGTTAGCTCCAGTTAGGGTGGCTGTCTTTATTACTTTGCCACCTGTTACCCGCACAATTTGGGGAACCCTGCCTATACCCTACCAAGGGGTTAAGGAGTAACCCAGTCAATTTAGGCACCCCACCCTTTCCCATCTGAGGGCTCAAGGTGTAAGGTACCTACCCTTATCCATGGCGCTTAGGAAGAAACCTGGTCAGGGCTCTATGGGTCTGTGGGACCTTTTCCCAGTGAAAGAGCCGTACACAGCTATTGAAGGGTATGTGCTGTTTAGGAAAGACAGAAATAAAGGCAAAAGTGGTGGAGTAGCATTGTATATCAATGATGAGGTAGACTGTAAAGAAATAAGAAGGGATGGAATGGATAAGACAGAGTCTGTCTGGGCAAAAATCACATTGGGGAAGAAAGCTACTAGAGCCTCGCCTGGGATAGTGCTTGGAGTGCGCTATAGACCACGGATCTGATTTGGATATGGATAGAGACTTCTTTAATGTTTTTAATGAAGTAAATACAAACGAGAATCATGTGATTATGAGAGACTTTAACTTCCCAGATATAGACTGGAGGAGAAGTGCTAGTAATAATAATAGGACTCAGATTTTCCTGGATGCAATAGCTGATGGATTCCTTCACCAAGTCGTTGCTGAACCAACAAGAGGGGATGCCATTTTAGATTTGGTTTTGGTGAGTAGTGAAGACCTCATAGAAGAAATAGTTGTAGGGGACAACCTTGGTTCGAGCAATCATGAGCTAATTCAGTTCAAACTAAATGGAAGGATAAACAAAAATAGATCTGTGACTAGGGTTTTTTATTTCAAAACGGCTAATTTAAAAAAAAATTAAGGACATTAGTTAGGGAAGTGAATTGGACTGAAGAACTTGTGGATCTAAAGGCAGAGGAGGCCTGGAATTACTTCAAGTCAAAGTTGCAGAAACTATCAGAAGCCTGCATCCCAAGAAAGGGGAAAAAATTCATAGGCAGGAGTTGTAGACAAGCTGGATGAGCAAGCATCTCAGAGAGGTGATTAAGAAAAAGCAGAAATCCTACAAGGAGTAGAAGATGGTAAGGATCAGCAAGGAAAGCTACTTTATTGAGGTCAGAACATGTAGGGATAAAGTGAGAAAGGCCAAAAGCCATGCAGAGTTGGACTTTCCAAAGGGAATTAAAACCAATAGTAAAAGGTTCTATAGCCATATTAATAAGAAGAAAACAAAGAAAGAAGAAGTGGGACCGCTAAACACTGAGAATGGAGTGGAGGTTAAGGATAATCTAGGCATGGCCCAATATCTAAACAAATACTTTGCCTCAGTCTTTAATGAGGAGCTTAGGGATAATGGCAGGATGACAAATGGGAATGAGGATATGGAGGTAGATATTACCACATCCAAGGTAGAAGCCAAACTCAACCAGCTCAATGGGACTAAATCGGGGGGCCCAGATAATCTTCATCCAAGAATATTTAAGGAACTGGCACATGAAAAATTGCAAGCCCATTAGCAAGAATTTTTAATAATCGGTAAACTCAGGGGTTGTACCGTATGACTGGAGAATTGCTAACATAGTTCCTATTTTTAAGAAAGGCAAAAAAAGTGATCCAGATAACTACAGGCCTGTTAGGTTGATATCTGTAGTATGCAAGGTCTTGGAAAAAAAATTGAAGGAGAAAGTAGTTAAGGACATTGAGGTCAATGGTAATTGGGACAAAATACAACATGGTTTTACAAAAGGTAGATCATGCCAAACCAACCTGATCTCCTTTGAGAAGGTAACAGATTTTTTAGATAAAGGAAACGCAGAGGATCTAATTCATCTTGATTTCAGTAAGGCATTTGATACAGTTCCATATGGGGAATTATTAGTTAAATTGGAAAAATGGGGATCAATATGAAAATTGAAAGGTGGATAAGGAACTGGTTAAAGGGGAGACTACAATGGGTCATACCGAAAGGTGAACTGTCAGGCTGGAGGGAGGTTACTAGTGGAGTTCCTCAGGGATTGGTTTTGGGACCAATCTTATTTAATCTTTTTATTACTGACCTTGGCACAAAAAGTGGGAGTGCGCTAATAAAGTTTGCGGATGACACAAAGTTGGGAGTTATTGCCAATACAGAGAAGGATCGGGATATCGTACAGGAAGATCTGTATGACCTTGTAAACTGGAGTAATAGTAATAAGATGAAATTTAATAGTGAAAAGTGCAAGGTCATGCATTTAGGGATGGATAAGAATTTTTGTTATAAGCTGGGGACTCATCAGTTAGAAGTAAGAGGGGAGGAGAAGGACCTTGGAGAATTGGTTGATCACAGGATGACTATGAGCCGTCAATGTGATATGGCCATGAAAAAAGCTAATGCGGTCTTGGGATGCATTAGGCGAGGTATTTCCAGTAGAGAGAAAGAGGTGTTAGTACTGTATACAAGGCACTGGTGAGACCTCATCTGGAATACTGTGTGCAGTTCTGGTCTCCCATGTTTAAAAAGGATGAATTCAAACTGGAACAGGTACAGAGAAGGGCTAGTAGGATGATCCGAGGAATGGAAAACCTGTCTTATGAAAGGAGATTCAAACAGCTTGGCTTGTTTAGCCTAACCAAAAGAAGGCTGAGGGGAGATATGATTGCTCTCTATAAATATATCAGAGGGATAAATACCAGAGAGGGAGAGGAATTATTTAAGCTCAGTACCAATGTGGATACAAGAACAAATGGATATAAACTGGCCATCCGGAAATTTAGACTTGAAATTAGATGAAGGTTTCTAACCATCAGAGGAGTGAAGTTCTGGAACAGCCTTCCAAGGGGAGCAGTGGGGGCAAAAGACATATTTGGCTTCATAGACTCATAGACTTAAAGGTCAGAAGGGACCATTATGGTCATCTAGTCTGACCTCCCGCATGATGCAGGCCACAAAAGCTGACCCACCCACTTTCCCTTAACTCAGCTGTTGAAGTCTCCAGATCATGATTTAAAGACTTCAAGTCGCAGAGAATCCTCCAGCTTGCGACCCCTGCCCAATGCTGCGGAGGAAGGCGAAAAACCTCCAGGGCCTCTGCCAATCTACCCTGGAGGAAAATTCCTTCCCGACCCCAAATATGGCGATCAGTAGAACCCCGAGCATACAGGCAAGATTCTCTAGCCAGACCCACATTTTACCAGCAATGGCACTTTATTACCTAATTGACTAAAATCACGTTATCCCATTAAACCATTCCCTCCATAAACTTATCTAGCCTAATCTTGAAGCCAGAGAGGTCTTTCGCCCCTCTTCAAGACTAAGCTTGATAAGTTTATGGAGGGGATTGTATGATGGGATAGCCTCTCAGATTTTGGAAGGCACTTCAGATTCTTAAACCTTGGGTCGAGTGCTGTACCTATCTTTAGAAATCTCACATTGGTACCTTCTTTGTGTTTTGTCAACTCTGCAGTGAAAGTATTCTTAAAATGAACATGTGTTGGGTCATCATCCGAGACTGCTATAACGTGAATGGCAAGATGCAGGTAAAACAGAACAGGGAACATACAATTCTCCCTCAAGGAGTTCAGTCACAAATGTAATTAACGCATTATTTTTTTAACGAGCATCATCAGCATGGAACCATGTCCTCTGCAATGGTGGCCAAAGCATGAAGGGGCCTACGAATGTTTAGCGTATCTTGGAACATAAATACTTTGCAATGCCGGCTACAAAAGTGACATGCAAATACCTGTTCTCACTTTCCGATGACATTGTATATAAGACGTGGGCAGCATAATCTCCCTTAAATGTAAATAAACTTGTTTGTCTTAGTGATTGGCTGAACAAGAAGTAGGACTGAGTGGACTTGTAGGCTCTGAAGTTTTACATTGTTTTGTTTTGAGTGCAGTTATGTAACACACAAAAAAATCTACATTTGTAAGTTGCACTGTCAGGACGAAGAGACTACACTACAGTACTTGTATGAGGTGAATAGAAAAATACTATTTCTTTTGTTTACAAATATTTGCACTGTAAAAATGGTGATCAAAAATAATATACACTTTGATTTCAATTACAATACAATTACTATATGAAAATGAAGAAAAACATCCAAAATATATAATACATTTCAATTGTTATTCTGTTATTTAACAGTGCAATTAAAACTGTGATTAATCACAATTTTTTTTAATTGTGATTAATTTTTTTGAGTTAATCGCGTGAGTTAACTGTGATTAATCAACAGCCCTAGTTTTACTATATAAATGCATATGATTTGAAAGCTCCCCATGCAATTTAATGTGTGTTTCTCCTCCACCTCCTTTTAGAGCTTACTTGTAAGTGATCTAAAACAAAATGAGAGAAGCCATTGATTTTTAAATCTAAAGCTCAGTGATTTGATGGAATCCTACTTAAAGGGGGGAACAATGGAAATCCCCACCAAGCAGAGTTGTCCAGAGGCCCTGAGTATCAGAGTTCCACAGGCTCTTTGATTCAATCCACTTGAGAGAGAGGTGCTTGCTAATTACTGAAGGCTTCACTGACAAAAAAAATGCCTGTTTTGCATGCAGAAAACATGCAATTTGATGAATGAAATAAGGAATTGCATGTCCTTTTTGCAATTCCTTGTAGTTAGTGTGAAGCTGCACATGCAGTTACACACACACACACACACACACACACACACACACACAGGGACAATGGGAATATCTGCAGTGCAGCTCAGGGGATGTTTCCCAGTGTGGACAGACAAGTGCTAGGTCTGCTTGAGCTAGTCTGCTAAAAATAGCAGTGAGGATGTGATGGTATGGATGGCAGGTTGGGCAAGCTACCTGAGTACAATTCCACCTGACTCCCTGGCTAAGTACTAGCCAACCTGCTGCCCATGCAGCCATGCCCATACTGCTATTTTTAACACACTAGCTCAAGTAAAGCTAGCATATGACTGTATACCTGCCCTGGGAAGCACCCTATCAGCTGCAATGTAGATATACCCTGTGTGTTTTATATGTTATTTATAAACTACTTTAAAGAAAAAAGCATAGTAGGTAATAATGGGAAAATGTGTAGTATATGTTTCCCTTTAAAAAGAACATAAATTATTCCAAGTTGAGGTATTACTAGACCATTAATACATTTCTCAGGTGGCTGAAGATACAACACAATCAAGAGTACATTGACAGCCTTACTAAACACACCTTACCATATTGTGATTCTATATTATTGGTTGCTGGGGGCACAACTTTACATCTCTCAGTCACATGCTTAGTAAACATTATTACTGGGTTAGTTTGCAATGGAAGTGGGGTACAGTAGAGCACATAGGGCTCAGGTATACCTAGCTGTGAACTGATGCCCAAGGTCGGGGAGAGAGGGAAGAGACTGCAAGGAGCCTTCCTCCCCACCTGTAGGAGCCAGGTATAAGCATGTGCCATGGATATGAATGCAGTGTAGGTCATTAGTATACACATTCTGTTGATGAACAAAATCAATTTATTAGTGCCCAAGATTTTTCAAAGTGACTAGTGATTTGGGGTGCCTCTTAGAGGATGCCAGAGCACAACAATTCCATTTCACAACAACTTTCAACATTTTGTAATTTGTTTTAGTTCCACAATGGAATTTTGTTGGCCTGTTAATTTCCAGTTCAAAAAGGTCAGGTCTTTCTCTCTCTTTCTGGTCAAACATGAACAGTGAGTCCATCCTGAACCTCAGAAATGTTTCCATCAAAAACACTGTCGAAAATAATACTGCTACACAAAACATTTCAGCTTCAATGACACAGCATATTTTGACGAAAATGTGCTGATCTGCTCTATTGCCTCCACTTTTGATGCCAAACTTGCAACACCTTCAAAGATTTTGACTTAGAGAGGATATTCAATACTTATAGTAACTCTGGCTTCCTTGTGGCATCTCAAGTTGAACACCAAAATATGGAGGAATCCAAAATTACAAGTCACTTCTGAAAATCTTGGACAGTGTGTGCCATAGTATTTGGGAAATGTGACATGGTCAAATAGGTATATCTTAGTGGGATGATTTTACACTAAGTTTCATGCAGCATAATTGGAAAATTGTTGCATTAACATCAAGGTGGCTTAGTAGGTTCTGCAGAGGGTGCAGTTGGGAGAAAGGGGACTGTGAATGACTCAAATGAGAAATTTGGAAATTTATTATATATGAATTGGGCCAGATCCTCAGCTCACATAAATTGGCACCCTCAGCTAACACCCTTTGGCTTCAATGGAGCTATTCTATTCTACACCAAATAAGGATATGTCCAATTATTTTTAATTCTGCAGGAACTTGGGCGGGGGGGGGGGGGCAGGGATTTGACTGGTTTCATCTTGTTTTGCCTGCCAGCGATGGAAAAACATTTCGCTTGCTTTACAATACACTTGCTGTGCATTAGACTTGATGTAGAGGCTCTCAGGGGGTCCATGAAGTCAGTTGCAAAAATAGACAGGGGAAAGGATTTACTGTGCCTGTGATACAACATGAAATGAGACAGGGGACACATGACTTTGAGAGTCTGAGCAAAAGGAGGTTGGGGGGTTCATAACAAATAAATCATTGACTGGCACAGAAAGCTAGAGCTCATGGAAAGGCAAACTATGTAATAAAGTGTCAAATCCAGTACTATGTGGCACTTAAATCTGCAAGGAGGGGAGTGAAAATTCCTCAGGAGGCAGCACAAATGGAACAGAGCCATGTTTAACTCTAACATCCCACATTCTATTAGCACAAGAAGTGGCCACTTCCTTCTGAAAAGGTAAGGTGGAGATAATCTAATTCTTATGTCTATAACTTTGTTTTAATTAAGGCAAAATGGGTGTGTTGGGACCCATAAGCTACAGTAATCACATTTTAAAAGATCTCACAGATTCTAGAGATACCCGTTTCTAATGTATTCCCCATTTTAAGTATGTGACGTACCTCTGTAACTGGTTGAAGCTTTTAAGTTCAACCCCTATTGTCTGAGTCAGTTCCTCAGCTGGTATAAATCAGCCTATCTGCACTGGCTTCATTGGAGCTAAGCTGGTTTATGTCAGCTGGGAATCTACCCCAACAGGTATACATTTTTTGCCTCAAGTAAACAAAGTTAATTATAATTTCCCACATACATGTATTCCAATTGTAAGTTATTTCACTTTGACTGTGTTTGTGACACTTTATGATCACTTCTTGTGGAAAGTATAGGGAAAAAAATCATTGGCAAAAATATTAATGGAAACAACAAATATTAAGATAATTAAGAGAAATTATTAGTGTAATGCAAATTTTTAATTTGTGTGCAGGAATATTCACAACAGAAACCAGAATCTGAGTTATCTCATCCAATCAGGGAAGAGATATGAACCATGTAACCTATTTATGACATGAATGCTAATTAGGCATTTTAAATATCATGTGCAATGAATTGATTGGGCACAACCTACAGACTAAAATTATTTGAGTAATTTCAAAACAGGAATTAGCCAAATACAGCCAAAGTTGTAAATACTTGCAGAGAATTCATGAACAGAAAAAGATACCAAATGATTTATTTGCTGTGAGCTATTTACTTAGTTCTGCTTTTTCAATATGCTAAAACTAGAGGATAAGAACTATGAAAGTGAGTTATTTATTCCCCCTTCAGTGTAAGAAGGGAGAATTCGGCCTAACATAATATATTTGCTATATATAAAGTACTGCCTTGTTGACAGCCACTGTCTGAAGATGTGTGATCAAGAGAATATTATGTTATTTGTCAGATTATGTCATTCATGAAATTATATAGTGCTGAGATTTTTTTCACATGAAGGGGAAAATGGCAAATTGTAGCTATCCATCAGTGTTGAGAAAAAGGGCATGATGTCTACAGTACTTCAAAGGCTTTTTGTTATAGAAATATACAGCAGAAAGCAGTTGTCAAATGGTCTTTAGATAATAAGTGATCAATCTTGATGCTTATTATTGATAAGGATATGAGCATATTGATAAGGATATGTGCAAACAAACCAGAAAATGAACAATGTGAGGGAGAGATGGCAGAGATTTCCAAGCGAACAATATTGGATGATAATTGATGATCAGGAAAGATGCAAATGAAGCTGAACAATGTCAGATGACAATTAAGTGGACATGAGCAAATGAAGATGAATGCTGAGAGATGATGAATGCCGAGTAGACAAAAAAGGCAAGTGAAGATAAACAATACCAGATGAAGTTTATTGAGCAGCTAAGAAACAAGTAAAACTTTTTTTCTTTCTAAGAAAAGCTGACACACACAACTGTTATTTGAAGCCTTTTTTGTTTTTTGTTAAGGAAATAGTGCTACTTGGGGCTTATGTTTTTGGCCACAAAATTCCATTCTCCAAAGCTGGTGCAGGTGTTTAGTTTTCCAGCATGTTTCATTTGCAAAGAGTACAGCTGAATGAAGGTTAAGTTAAAGAAATGGAACCTTTGGACTGCTCTGTCCGTGGTGGCTGCATTGCTTCCAGTCCAGCTCCCCATGTTCCCTGTTTCACTGGTGTCCCATCATTAACAGCTGCTTCAGAGAACATTGGCCCTTTGAATCCAATTCCACTGATCACAGTACATCTTCCCTATTTCACAAACATTTTAATATAAATATTAAAACCAAATAGTTGATGCACAGACACCCCCCCCCCCGCCCCAACGTGTCCTTTCAGCAGAGTTGCATAGCCAACTTGGAGTCTCACCTTTACCACAAACTGAGTTGATTATGTATCTTTGAGATAGTTTGGTCTCTTCAGCAGGTAACCAAGAGTGACCTCTCTCCATCTCCCAGTCGCCTGTCTCCGAGTCTAGCAAACTCTCTCTCTGAAGCTTCCTCTCTTCCTGTGGGGCTGGCCTCTGGATAGTTCTGTCTGTTCCGTGATGGTCTCTGTAGGCTCTCTCTGGGTCTGCTGGCTCATAATTTCCTCTTATTTCTTCAGATCACCAGTCACCTTGGGTGCCCCTGCACCCCTCACAGATCCTTTAATCCTCTCCTTCTGGTGTCTCTCTCTCTTGGCTGGAACCTCACAGGAGTGCCTATCTCCAGGGCTAGTCAGTCTTTGACTGACCTGTCATATTCTACTGCCTGATTTCTCGGATTACTGGACATCTCCTCTTAGCAGTATCTCCATCCTTCTGGTAGCACAGGTCTCCCCTCATTGGTAGAAGAGTTATGGTCCTTTCTCTCATCAGTGCCATGCTGGACTGTTTGGACACTCCTGTGATGGGAATTCCTGGGTGCCAAAATGCCAACATGGGGTTTGAACCATAAGAAACAGCCTTGTGTAACAGTCTTAGCTGATTTCACAGCTGATTCCACCTTATCATTACTTTGTGGGTATGATGGGGACGAGGTGTGGTGGTCAAACTCCCATTTGAATGCAAATTCCTCTAATTCTTCCAGGTCACATGGGGCCCGTTGTCAGGGAATACAAGGTCTAGAATACATATTTTGGAAAGTTAGCCTTGTTTCTTGCATCAGGCAGGGGATTGATCTCCCCAAAATTTTAATAGTAGTCCACTGTCATCAAGTGCTACCTTTCCTTGAGGATAAATAAATCCACCCCACCCCTTCAGATAAGAGTTGATGTGGTAACAGAGGTTACTTCTGCACTGCATTGCATAAGAACATAAGAACGGCCGTACCGGGTCAGACCAAAGGTCCATCTAGCCCAGTATCCTGTCTACCGACAGTGGCCAATGCCAGGTGCCCTAGAGGGAGTGAACCTAACAGGCAATGATTAAGTGATCTCTCTTCTGCCATCCATCTCCATCCTCTGACAAACAGAGGCTAGGGACACCATTCCTTACCCATCCTGGCTAATAGCCATTAATGGATTTAACCACCATGAATTTATCCAGTTCTCTTTTAAATGCTGTTATAGTCCTAGCCTTCACAACCTCCTCAGGTAAGGAGTTCCACAAGTTGACTGTGCGCTGCGTGAAGAAGAACTTCCTTGTATTTGTTTTAAACCTGCTGCCTATTAATTTCATTTGGTGACCCCTAGTTCTTGTATTATGGGAATAAGTAAATAACTTTTCCTTATCCACTTTCTCCACATCACTCATGATTTTATATACCTCTATCATATCCCCCCTTAGTCTCCTCTTTTCCAAGCTGAAGAGTCCTAGCCTCTTTAATCTCTCCTCATATGGGACCCGTTCCAAACCCCTAATCATTTTAGTTTCCCTTCTCTGTACCTTTTCTAGTGCCAGTATAACTTTTTTGAGATGAGGAGACCACATCTGTACGCGGTATTCGAGATGTGGGCGTACCATCGATTTATATAAGGGCAATAATATATTCTCAGTCTTATTCTCTATCCCCTTTTTAATGATTCCTAACATCCTGTTTGCTTTTTTGACCGCCTCTGCACACTGCGTGGACATCTTCAGAGAACTGCACACCTCTTATGGCGGCGTGTAGGGTATGTGTAGCAGGCTGTGTCCACACTGTGATGTGTAGCTACATCTGTCAGTGAAAGCCTTTGGCAAGGGGGGAAGCAGCAACATCTCCCCTGCCAGGGCCTATCACTGACACATGACTTTCCCTGTTTTCTTCCCCTATCCCCACTTGATGTATTTCATTGTGGCAAGAAAAGACTCCAGCAGTGAGGAGGTAGCTGCAGGACACCACACTACTAAAAACAGCACTATAGATGAGGGAGAAACTGTTTGGGAGAGTAGAGAGCCACGTAGGGTACAAACCCACAAAGTTCAGGTATGTCTTTACTCTATTTGTATAAACAGTGCCTCACCATCTACTCTAATATTTATACATGTGCTAGGGGTGTGTGTATGTACTCTACACCTGCCAAAAGGAATGTGCATCATAGAGGTATCTAGTGTTTTGTTTTGCTGCCAGTTATCACACGAATGGCAGATGCCATATCCTTCTACCAAGGAACGGAGTTGTGTATTCATTCACTGCCAGTAAACGCACTCTTGAGCCCATCTAAGATGGCTGTCAATGCCTAGGTATGCGGCATGTATTTTTTGCATGACATCCTTACGTAACAAGGCAGGGATGACAGCTCTCTATCTTCAAATTATGATTCCATCCTGCACACTCAACTCATCTTTAATTTGAAAATATTGTTCTGCTCCTATCAGTACTTGGCTTTTGTTTTCTGGACATTCTGTTAGAATCGCTCTTTGGCTGGCTGTAGTTAGATGTCCTTTCCATAGCTTCTTTGATTTCCAAGAGCTTCACTGTTGAAACTGGGAGATTGAATCCATTAACATGCTGCACTATGTCTTAATCATAGAATCATAGAATATCAGGGTTGGAAGGGACCTCAGGAGGTCATCTAGTCCAACCCCCTGCTCAAAGCAGGACAAATTCCCAACTAAATCATCCCAGCCAGGGCTTTGTCAAGACTGACCTTAAAAACCTCTAAGGAAGGAGATTCCACCACCTCCCTAGGTAACGCATTCCAGTGCTTCACCACCCTCCTAGTGAAAAAGTGTTTCCTAATATCCAACCTAAACCTCCCCAACTGCAATTTGAGACCATTACTCCTTGTTCTGTCATCAGGTACCACTGAGAACAGTCTAGATCCATCCTCTTTGGAACCCCCTTTCAGGTAGTTGAAAGCAGCTATCAAATCCACCCTCATTCTTCTCTTCTGCAGACTAAACAATCCCAGTTCCCTCAGCCTATCCTCATAAGTCATGTGCTCCAGCCCCCTAATCATTTTTGTTGCCCTCTGCTGGACTCTTTCCAATTTTTCCACATCCTTCTTGTAGTGTGGGGCCCAAAACTGGACACAGTACTCCAGATGAGGCCTCACCAATGTCGAATAGAGGGGAATGATCACATCCCTCGATCTGCTGGCAATGCCCCTACTTATACAGCCCAAAATGTTGTTAGCCTTCTTGGCAACAAGGGCACACTGTTGACTCATATCCAGCTTCTCATCCACTGTAACCCCTAGGTCCTTTTCTGCAGAACTGTTTCCTAGCCATTCGGTCCCTAGTCTGTAACAGTGCATGGGATTCTTCCGTCCTAAGTGCAGGACTCTGCACTTGTATTTATTGAACCTCATAATGTTTCTTTTGGACCAATCCTCTAATTTGTCTAGGTCCCTCTGTATACTATCCCTACCCTCCAGCGTATCTACCACTCCTCCCAGTTTAGTGTCATCTGCAAACTTGCTGAGAGTGCAGTCCACACCATCCTCCAGATCATTAATCAAGATATTGAACAAAACCGGCCCCAGGACCGACCCTTGGGGCACTCCGCTTGAAACCGGCTGCCAGCTAGACATGGAGCCGTTGATCACTACCCGTTGAGCCCGACGATCTAGCCAGCTTTCTATCCACCTTATAGTCCATTCATCCAGCCCATACTTCTTTAACTTGCCAGCAAGAATACTGTGGGAGACCGTATCAAAAGCTTTGCTAAAGTCAAGGAATAACACATCCACTGTTTTCCCCTCATCCACAGAGTCAGTTATCTCCTCATAGAAGGCAATTAGGTTAGTCAGGCACGATTTGCCCTTGGTGAATCCATGCTGACTGTTCCTGATCACTTTCCTCTCCTCTAAGTGCTTCAGAATTGATTCCTTGAGAACCTGCTCCATGATTTTTCCAGGGACTGAGGTGAAGCTGACTGGCCTGTAGTTCCCCGGATCCTCCTCCTTCCCTTTTTTAAAGATGGGCACTACATTAGCCTTTTTGCAGTCATCCGGGACCTCCCCCGATTTCCATGAGTTTTCAAAGATAATGGCCAATGGCTCTGCAATCACATCCGCCAGCTCCTTTAGCACCCTCGGATGCAGCGCATCCGGCCCCATGGACTTGTGCTCGTCCAGTTTTTCTAAATAGTCCCGAACCACTTCTTTCTCCACAGAGGGCTGGTCACCTTCTCCCCATACTGTGCTGCCCAGTGCAGCAGTCTGGGAGCTGACCTTTTTTGTGAAGACAGAGGCAAAAAAATCATTGAGTATATTAGCTTTTTCCACATCCTCTGTTACTAGGTTGCCTCCCTCATTCAGTAAGGGGCCCACACTTTCCTTGACTTTCTTCTTGTTGCTAACATACCTGAAGAAACCCTTCTTGTTACTCTTAACATCTCTTGCTAGCTGCAACTCCAAGTGTGATTTGGCCTTCCTGATTTCATTCCTGCATGCCTGAGCAATATTTTTATACTCCTCCCTGGTCTTTTGTCCAATCTTCCACTTCTTGTAAGTTTCTTTTTTGCGTTTAAGGTCAGCAAGGATTTCACTGTTAAGCCAAGCTGGTCGCCTGCCATATTTACTGTTCTTTCTACACATTGGGATGTTTTTTTCCTGCAACCTCAATAAGGATTCTTTAAAATACAGCCAGCTCTCCTGGACTCCTTTCCCCCTCATGTTATTCTCCCAAGGGATCCTACCCATCAGTTCCCTGAGGGAGTCAAAGTCAAATCCCCTTCCCTAAGGTGACCATATGTCCCATTTTGGCCAGGACACTCCCTTTTTTAAGGCCTGTCCTGCCGTCCCAACTTTTTTTTGGCAAAAGTGGACTTCTGTCCTGTTTGCTCTTGCCAATTTGATCAGTTGGCAAGAATAAACAGGAAAAATGCCTACTTTTGTCAAAAAAGTGGGGTGTGATGTGGAGGAACATGGAGTGGGGGTAAGCGGCAATGCAATCCCCGTGCAGAGGGGGAGGCAGGGCTTGGGCGAACAGGGACCCCCGCCTCGTGCGGTTGGGGGCAGGAAGGACTCAGCCAAGCAGTGATCCCACCCTCATGTGGGGCGGGGGGGCAGGAAGGGTTCAGGTAAGTGACTCAGGCCAGCCACTCACAGAGTTGGGGGGAGGTCTCAGGCCAGCCCTGCGCAGTGTCCCGTTTTCCCTTTGGGAAGTATGGTCTCCCTATCCTTCACCCAACTCACTAATGATATATACCTGCTCAAGGTATTACAGCTAACACCAGTAATCATCTGATCGCTACCTGATAGAGTTGAAGGCACATCAACATGGGCTGCAATCTCTTTGGAACACTCAGAAGGGGTTTTGCCATAATTGTCTCTAGGGCTCCTTGATCTTATTCCACTATTACTGGGTGGTCGTAGGTTTATTAATGGAGTCACTCCACTCTAAATACCACAGACAAAAGCTCTTTTTCTATTTGGCCATCCAATCTCTGATGGGGCTCTGCTGGCATAAGTGACTGGCTGCTTCTGCATAGGATTGGGTGTAGCTTTTCTCTCCATTGCATTGCATCACATTGAAGTATCAAAGTCTCACCTGGCTGGTAGTACTTCAAAACAGGGGCATCCATTATCATTTGTTTCAGCATGTCACACACTTGCATTTTGGGGATCTGCTCAGTCTCACTCAACATCCTGCCTTGGGAGCTGATGTATAGGTTATGCTACTGCAATCAGGTGTGGACAGAACTTGGACAGAAAATTTATCATTCCCGAGAAGCGACATACCCCCTTCACATCCACTGGAGCTGACATGTCTCTGATTGCCTTTGTTTTGTTGAGATCTGCTTTCAGTCCCTCTGCTGTGAGCCGATGCCCAATGTATGTCGTGTCATGCTATCTGAGTCGCATTTCTTCTGGGCTGAGTTTATGTTCTTGTCCATGAATTGTTGTAGAAAATCTTGTAGTTTTCTTTCATGGTCTCATTCAGCTTCTGAATCAATTTTCCCTTCACCTACAATGAGGATATTTTCTGTAATTATTTTCACTCCAGGTAGTCATTCCAACAATTGGGTGAATCTTCACTGCAACATGTCTGGTTCTTGGCTTGTGCCCATCAGCATGCTCAGCCATCTTTAGAGACAAAATGGTCTAAAAGTTGTCAGCATCCTGAATTCTTTATCCAGCCCCTACCCTGTTCCTTAGATCACATACCATAAAGAATCTGGCTTTGGGCAGTTCTGGCAAGATGTCATTAGTTGTAGGCAGTGGGTAGTGTCATCTTTTTCAATGCCTGGTTCAGTGGCTCTGGGTCTATTCAGATGCATAATGTACCTGATGGCTTCATTTCCACCACTATGCTGCTTACCCAGGCTGTACCAGCCTCTACAGGTGCTATGAAATCCTTGTTTTTCAGACTTTTGATCTTATGGCATACTGGATTAGATAGCGCCATTGAAATTATCCTTTGTGATAAGAACACAGATTCCACTGTGGGGTCTATATCCAATCACAGCTTTAGTTTGAGGCACCCGCTGCCTTTAAAAATATTCCCATGTTCTTTTAAAATTGTCACCAGTGTTCATCGGACTCCGCCTTTTGCTCATTGTATTGCATTTAGAAAATTCTGAGGCTGCACCCTGATCATATCCATGGCTTAAATGGCTGTATTCTCCAAGAGGGGTCTGGTGCTTACCACCCACCACCACAAATTTCAGTTGGTACTATCTGTTGTTTTTTGGGTCAATTACCCTGTGATCACACTTATCTATGGGCTGCATGATGCTCTCATTGTACATTATTAGGTCATACCTGCTCTTTATAATGGGAGAGTTCGAGTCCAGTTGAATCTGAGGAATTATATTGCAGGAGGCCCCAGTACCGAGCTGAAATAACACAAGGTGTTGCCCTATTATCACCGCATGCACACAAGTTGGTATTCTCCCTTGTTGCTTTCCTGTCCCAATAGCCTGAACCTGATATCCTCTCGGACTCAAGCTGAGAGTCATAGAATCATAGGACTGGAAGGGACCTCGAGAGGTCATCTAGTCCAGTCCACTGCACTCATGGCAGTATTATCTAGACAGTACCTGACAGGTGTTTGTCTAACCTGTTCTTAAATATCTCCAATGTTGGAGATTCCATGTCCTCCCTGGGCAATTTTATTCCGGTGCTTAGCCACCCCGACAGGAAGTTTTTCCTGATGCCCAACCTAATCGCGCTTGCTGCAATTTACACCCATTGCTTCTTGTCCAGAGCAGTTAAGGAGAAACATTATTCTCCCTCCTCCTGGTAATAACCTTTTATGTACTTGAAAACTGTTACCATGTCCCATCTCAGTCTTCTTGTCTTCAGACTAAAGAAACCCAATTTTTTCAATCTTCCTTCACAGGTCATGTTTTCTAGACCTTTAATAATTTTTGATGCTCTTCTCTGGACTTTCTCCAATTTGTCCACAACTTTCCTGAAATGATGCACCCAGAACTGGACACAATAGTTGACGTCTAATCAGTGTGGCGTAGAGTGGAAGAATTACTTCTTGTGTCTTACTCACAACACTCCTGCTAATACATCCCAGAGTGATGTTTGCTTTTTGTCAACAGTGTTACGCTGTTGACTCATATTGATCTTGTGATCCACTATAACCTCCATATCCCTTTCTGCAGTACTCATCCCTAAGCAGTCATTTCCCATTTTGTATGTCTGCAACTGATCGTTCCTTCCTAAGTGGAGTATTTTGCATTTGCCCTTATTGAATTTTATCTTATTTACTTCAGACCATTTCTCCAGTTTGTCCAGATCATTTTGAATGTTAATAATATCCTCCAAAGTGTTTGCAACCCCTTGTTATTTTCTGAAAACTTTATAAGTGTACTCTCTATGCCAATATATAAATTATTGATGTTCACCAGAACTGGATTCAGAACTGATCCTTGAGGGACCCCACTCGATATGCCCTTCCAGGTGGACTGTGAACCACTGATAACTACTCTTTGGGAATGGTTTTCCAACCAGCTATGCATCCTCCTTATAGTATTTCCATCTAAGTTGAGTCATGATGTCATCAGTGCTATCTGATGTGCCAATCCCACTCTTGCACAAGTCTGAATCTTTCTGAGACCTTCCTCTGCTCTTGCACACACTGCTTCAATGGTTCAACTTGCTCCATTTCTTACAATATTGTGCTAGTGTGGGGTACTTCTCCTTTACCTGTTCATAGTGTCTCCCACAGTATATGCATCTCATTATGGATATGGAACCTAGCCACCTGCTCTGGTTTGCTGTTGTCCTACTGCATGCACTTGTGGAGGTGTTTCTGCCTCCTACGGATTTCATCCTTTATCTTGGTAGTTGCCACTAAAAAGTGAACATTTACTAGCAATTATCACATCGTGGTATCAGAGCTACCGCAGTTCTTTCCATTTGTAGATTTAAAACCCAGTACATCCACTTGCCTTGCATCCTATGTAGTCATAGTGAGTAAAAATGGATATAAAACATTACCATTCTGATTTGAAGTTTTCAGCACAATTTTACGTAGGGTACAGGGCATTGGTGAATGGGTACTTAGATATTCCATATTTGGAAAGGTGGTTCTTGAGTATCTGTTCTCAAATCCCTTTCTTAACTCTCTGCCTATGTGTCAGTCACTTGCATGTGAGAATTTTCCATCAAATTTTCACTCTCTGATGACTCAGTTTTCATTTAGTTTTACTAGGATGTGTAGCTTCCCTCTATATTCTATATTTAGAAGCTACAGAAGCAATTGCTGAGTATGATTCAGACAGACTCCTCAGTAGAAGGCTAGTACTTTTCCATGAGGTCAGCCCACTAAGTTTACATTATAGATGTTCTTGGAAACAAGCAAAAGGGTGGAAAAAGTCTTGACAGGAAGGTTCTCTGTTCTTACTCTGATTTATAGATTACATAGTAGAGAGGGGCCTGAATCAAAACTCTAGACCAGCACCTGAGTTGTGTGGCATAGGCCCAGCTCCAGTCCAGGAATAGCCTACAGTCTTCATAACAGAGAGCTGGTTTGTTACAGGGTATACATAATGTAAAAGTTTGCTATTACATTATAACAGGATAAAGAGAAATGAAAACAGGGCATGTAACACCCCATTAATTTTCATGAAGTTTATACACCAAATACATTCTTATACATTTTAAAATTACTTTGATCTATACTAATACACAAGTGAATTGACCTGTGGATTCAGTATAAGCGGGCACCTGGTTTGCCAGCATCACAGAAACCAGCTTGAAACAAAGTGTAACAGCTTGGAACTGGTGTAATATCACATCAGTATAAAAAATATAGGTATGAACTAGGGCTGTCAATTAATTGCAGTTAGCTCACGCGATCAACTCAAAAAAATTAATTGTGATTAATCACAGTTTTCATTGCACTATTAAACAATAGACTACCTATTGAAATGTATTAAATATTTTTGGATGTTTTTCAACATTTTCAAATATATTGATTTCTGTTACAATACAGAATACAAAGTGAACACTGCTCACTTTATATTATTATTTTATTACAAATATTTGCACTGTAAAAATGATAAACAAAAGATATAGTATTTTTCAATTCGCCTCATACAATTACTGTAGTGCAATCTCTTTATTGTGAAAGTGCAACTTACAAATGTCAATTTTTTTGTTACATAACTGCACTCAAAAACAAAACAATGCAAAACTTTTGAGCCCACAAGTCCACTCAGTCCTATTTTTTGTTCAGCCAATCACTAAGACAAACAAGTTTGTTTACATTTGCAGGAGATAAATCTACCCACTTCTTGTTCACAATGTCACCTGAAAGTGAGAACAGGCATTTGCATGTCACTTTTGTAGCTGGCATTGCAAGGTATTTATGTGCCAGATATGCTAAACATTTGTATGCCCTTTCATGTTTCGGCCACCATTCCAGAGGACATGCTTCCATGCTGATGATGCTTGTTAAAAAAATAATACGTCAATTAAATTTGTGACTGTACTCCTTGGGGGGAGAATTGTATGTCTCCTGCTTTGGCAAAGTAATTTTGAAATGTGAAGCAATGCAGAAATGCAAGCATTTCCGGACATTAGTATACATTTGAGTGTTATGCTACATTTTATAGGACAGAAATAACAAGACTAAAAGTCCACATATTTTTAGCCTAATTCCTCTGCACCCATCCTTAAAATATGAAATTAAATGGTCTTTTGTTTGTTTGTTTGTATTTTGTTTTCTCTGGATGAAGTTTCTCTTCACACTATGTCCCTGGCAAGCCCCTGGCCATCAATGTCTTTTAAAGGAGGTGAGGTTTTATCAATTATCGCTTCAAGTGTCAGTACACAAACCAAAGAAATGGAGATAGAATTTAAATGCCAAAACCCCCAACCACCTCAAACTGACATCAAAACAAAAATTCTTTTAAAAATAACAATATTTTCCAACTTATACAGCTCAGAATGTAGCATAAAAAAAACAGAGAATCATTATTCATCCTTTGTAGTGAATTCTTTGTATAAAAATGAATTGAGAGTTTTGATTGTTGGCAAACCCATATGATGCTCTCTTAGATACAAAGAATAGCAAAAGTCAACATAGAAGTTGCAGAAATGTGTGTGTGTGTGTAAACATGTGCACACCAAAACATACATATACCCTCACTTTAATACCTTTATTCTCTTTTCCCCTTTGCAATCACAGCAGGAATGCCAGCCAGTGCTAACTGATTCAGCAAGAGAGCATGAGGAAAAAGTTGAAGGTTTGCAGGCAAGCGGGGCTCTTTGTGCTACAGACAACAGTATGTATGTGCCCATTATTAAAGGCAGAAGAACAAACTATCCAACTGCATAGGAAAGATAGGAAGTATGGCAAGAGACTACCATGGCTGACCAGGAGATCTTCAGAGATCTGAAACTCAACAAAAGAATCCTACAAAAAAGTGGAAACTAGGTCAAATTACAAAGGATGAATATAAAATAACACCAGTATGTAGGGACAAAATTAGAAAGGCCAAGGCACAAAATTAGACTAAACTAGCTAGAGACATAAAGAGTAACAAGAAAAGATTCTGCAAATGCATTAGAAAGACAGGGTAGGACCCTTACTCAATAGGGGGTGGTGGTAGAGAACACTAACAGAAAATGTGGAAAGGGCAGAAGCGCTAAATGACTTTTTGTTTCAGTTTTCACTAAAAAGTTTCTTAGGCCTTGGCTACACTCGGGATTTCACAGCGCTGCCGCAGCGGTGCTATGAAGCGCGAGTGTAGTCGCAGCGCTGTATGTACTCCACCTCGCCGAGTGGAATAGCTTGCAGAGCTGTGAGCGAGCGTGCAGCGCTGCAGGCTCTGATTACACTGGCGCTTTACAGCGCTGTACTCGCTGCGCTTGGGGAGGGCGTTTTCACACCCTTGAGCACAGCAAGTTGCAGTGCTATACAGCGCCAGTGTAGCCAAGGCCGTAGCAACTGGACATCTAACTTACAGAATGCCAGTGAAAATGAAGCAGGATCAGAGACTAAAATAGGGAAAGAATAGAATTATTTAGAGAAGTTAGATGTTTTAAAGTCAGTGAGGCCTGATGAAATACATCCTAGAAAACTCAAGAAATGGACTGAGGAGATATCTGAGCCATTAGCGACTATCTTTGAAAAGTCATGGAAGACAGGAGAGAGATTCCAGAGGATTGGAAAAGAGCAAGTATAGTACCTATCTATAAAATGGGAAATAAAGACAACCTGGGAAAATACACACAAGTCGGCTTAATTTCAGTACCTGGAAAGATAATGGAGAAAATAGTTAAGCAATCAATTTGCAAACATCTAGAAGATAATAAGGTGATGAGTAACAGTCAGCATGGATTTGTCAAGACCAAATCATGTCAAACCAACCTAATAACTTTCTTTGACAGAGTAACAAGATTTGTGGATAGGGGGCAAGTGGCAGATGTGGTATATCTCGACTTTAGTAAAGTTTTTTTACTGTCTCTCATGACCTTCATTAACAAACTAGGGAAATACAACCTAGATGGACATAAGTTTGGTGCATAACTGGTTAGGAAACCATTCCCAGAGAGTAGTTATCAGTGGTTCACAGTCCAGCTGGAAAGGTATATTGAGTGGGGTCCTTCAGGGATCATTTCTGGATCCAGTTCTATTCAATATCTTCATCAATGATTTAGATAATGGCATAGAGAGTACTTATAAAGTTTGCAGATAATACCAAGCTGGGAGGGGTTGCAAGTACTTTGGAGGATAAGATTAAAATTCAAAATGATCTGGAAAATTTTAGAAATAGTCTGAAGTAAATAGGATGAAATTCAATAAGGACAAATGCAAAGTACTCCACTTAGGAAGGAACACTCAGTTGCATACCTAAAAAATGAGAATTGACTGCCTAGAAAGCAGTACTGCAGAAAGGGATCTGGGCGTTATAATCGATCACAAGCTAAATATGAGTCAACAGTGTAACACGGTTGAGAAAAAAAATAAATACCATTCTGGGATTTATTAGCAGGAGTGTTGTAAGCAAGACATGTGAAGTAATTCTTCTGCTCTACTCCACACTGATTAGGCCTCAACTGGACTATTGTGTCCAGTTCTGGGTGCATCATTTCAGGAAAGATGTAGACAAATTGGAGAAAGTCCAGAGAAGAGCAACAAAAATGATTGAAGATCTAGAAAACATGACCTATGAGGGAAGATTGAAAAAAAATTGGGTTTGTTTAATCTGGAGATGAAAAGAGTGAGGGGGGACAGTTTTCAAGTGCATAAAAGGTTGTTAAAAGAAGGAGGGAGGAAAAATTGTTCTCTTTAACCTCTATGGATAGGATAAGAAGTAATGGGCTTAAATTGAAGCAAGGGCAGTTTAGGTTGGACATTAGGAAAAATTTCCTGTCAGTGTGGTTATGCACTAGGAAGGTTTATAATCTCCTTTACTGGAGATTTTTAAGAGCAAGTTAGACAAATGCCTGTCAGGGACGGTCTAGCTAATACTTAGTCCTGCCTTGAGTTCAGGGGACTGTACTACAGACATCTTGAGGTTCCTTCCAGTCCTATGTTTCTATGAAACCACCAAATACAACTATCTGACAAATAAAGGATCCTATTCACTAAGGATTTAAACAGCATTATTATTTCTTCCACACTTTTCTGTAGTATAGAGCCTGGTGTGATGGTGAATGGATTCTAAAAAGGAGCTAGCTTGTTTAAGCACGAAAACAATTATTGTAATGCACTGTGTCTTGAGACTTCAAATAGAATATGTCATTTTCCTTTTAACCTGTAGTTTGATAGCATCTGTGTTAATGAGCAGTATGCAATGTTACACTTTGGCTGACAGCACCCAATAGGTCTGTTAAAATTCTAATTTTTCTTGTGGTTTCTTCAATGTTCTGATCTTATTGCAACTGTATTCATAAAATCAGAATAGGTAGTTTGGGTTTGGTCCTTCTGCCCTGTTCCCCCCTCCCCTATATCTTGTTTTTCTGTTTTATTTAGCACTGAAATGATAGCACAGTGTGAACAGTGTTACTGGAGATTTGTGTTCTCTGTTTATGCACAATCATACAGAGCATCAGTAGTGACAATGTAAGCTTTGGAATACTTCATCACCAATACACCTAAGCCCTGATCTGGAGGGACAACTTGTAAGGAGCAAAAACGCTTCATGCTCATTACATCTTTGGCCTAAGTGGTGATATTGCCAAGAAGGCAGGTGATTTTATTTGTTTTATTTGTGTGATCAGTATGTCTAAACTAATCTGAGACTAACGAAGACTTGATACTACAATTCTTACTCAGGCAAAACTCTCATTAACTGAGGGGTCAGGTCCCTAAACATTATCCTCAAACCTTTCCCCTTTTGCTTTTCTATTTCCTGTTTCTCTTATTCAGTTTCTAGTTTCAAAACTGACAGAATTATGTGCAGGACTGCTACTTTATGAGAATAAAAATCCTTGCTATTGAACTAGAAAGAAGCTGTTTATCTTGCTTTTATCCTTCTGATGTCCCACTGCACAGCAGATCATGTTCCATAGTGTTGATACTATGCAAAAAAAAAAAAAAAAAAAACATAATATTTTAAAAAAAAAAAAAAAAAAAAAAAAAAAAAAACATCACATTTTAGCAAAAAAAAAACAAAATTACAGTTAGAAATGTAGAAAAACATTCTCTTTTTGGCTGTTGCCTTGTTATTAGCTCATGCCCACGTCTGCCAAACCCTGTAGGATATAATTCCTGGGTAGCATCTAACAACTTGTGTGGATTTCTGTGGGACTGCAATTTTATTTTGACTTACCTTTGATTTCAAAAAGTATTTGTGTGTTCTTATCTATTAAAAATAAGTCTGCACAAAGATCTGTATGCAAGCCACTGTATGTGCGTTAGACAAGAAAGGTTTTCCTGAGGCGTATTTTTCTCAGACCATGTGCAAATCAATGTAGAGCCCTTGGAGTCAGACACATCCCTGATGTAGCTCTTTTATAAACTTGTAAATTGCAAGGAAGCACTATGTTATTATATTTTTCTTTGTGCTAGAATGGTGTGTTGTTCTACAGATCATAATGAGGCTTCTCAATAATGATGCTAGGCTAAGGCTTCTGGTTATTCTTCTTCATTCCAATCCACTTAGGGCAGTGGTTCCCAAACATCGGTAACCCAAGGACCCCCATTTTGTTTAATTTTTTTCAGGGACCCCCAAGCCTCCCCAGCTCAGTGCTAGGCCCTGCCCCACCTGCACCCCTTCCCCAAGGCCCCACTCCCGTCCCACCTCTTCCCGCCCCTTGCTCACTCCATTCCCCCTCCCTCCATCATTCGCTTTCCCTCACCCTCACTCACTTTCACCAGGCTGGGTCAGGGGGTTGGAGTGCGGGGGGGGGGGGTGCAGGCTCTGGGAGGGAGTTTAGGTGCGGGAGGGGTGCAGGCTCTGGAAGGGGGTTTAGGAAAGGGTGTGAGCTCTGGGAGGGAGTTTGGGTGCAGGCTCTGGGTTGAGGGAGGGGGTTGGGGTGACGGGAGGCATGAGGGGTGTAGGCTCCAGCCAGGCAGTGCTTACCTCGGGTGGCTCCCGAAAGCGATGGGCACATCTCTCTGGCAGCAGCTCCTAGGCAACGGGGCAAGGGGGGTCTCCGCATGCTGCACCTGCCCGCAGGCATCACCCATGCAGTTCCCATTGACCGCAGTTCCTGGCCAGTGGGAGCTGCGGAGTCGGCGCTCGGGGTGGGTACAGCATACGGAACCCCCGTATTCCCCCCTCCCAGCGGCCGCAGGGACGTGCCGGAAGCGGCCACTTCCGGGACCGGTGCGGATCCAGGGCAGGAAGGGAGCCTGCCTTAGCCCCGTTGCAACTTCAGAGGGGAAGGAGTTGATCAGCGGGGCCTATGGACCCCCTGGAGTACCCTCGGGGACCCCCCAGGGTCCAAGGACCCCAGTTTGAGAAACACTGACTTAGGGCATTGTTGAGATGCCTTCAGACTCTACCTGTCTTTGTTACCACTTGGGTTTTTTTCTGCTCAACATAGTGGCCTGAATGTACCTCTGGTGCAACTCCACAGACATGGGCAGAGTTACACATAGGCTGAACTAGTCCATAATTTTCTTACCTTTAATTGAAATGTCATAATAGTAATTTAGATGCTGGATAAAATTTTCCAGAACACCTACGTGATTTAGGAGCCATTTCCCCATTAGGAGGCTAAATCTTATTGCAAGTCAAAAGGGCTTAGGCTCCAAAGTCACATAGGTACTTTTAGAAATGTTACCTAGTGTATTTTTTTACAGTTGCTTCTTAAGAAATGGGATTCCTAGAAAACTCCAGCTCAGCACTTGCTGTGAACCTCTGCTGTTAGAAATTAACCAAAAACAATGTTCCTAATATTAGTCATAGGGTCTAAAGCTGGAAGGGACCACCAGACCATCCAGTCTGACCTGCATGTCACAGGCCACCAGCACCTGCACACTAAACCATACATCGGACATTAGACCAAAGTATTACAGCCCACAGGAGACTAGACTATTATGTGCCACAGGCAGAGAAGAGGAGGAAATGAGGTGCGCCAGTGCTCAAGGCCCTGCAATGGAGGGGACATGATTAAGTGAGATATACCCAGATAATTCCAGCAGGACTTCAGAGGAAGGTGAAAACCCAACAGGGTTCCTGTCAGTCTGACCTGGGGAAAATTCCTTCCCAGCCCCACATATGCTGCTCATTTAGCCCCTGAGCATGTGAGCAAGAACCAGCCAGCTAAGCATGTGATTAAACAGCTGTTAGAGCTGAGCAAATACTGAAAAATATTTCCTGAGACTATATGAATGAATTCTCACTGTCTCAAAAATCCCTTACACATAGATGCTGATTCCATGGATGCTCAGGGGCTCAAGCACCCACAGGAAAAAAAATAGTGGGTTCTTAGCAGCCTGGGGGAAGGAGAAGAGCAAGGACAGGTGGACAGGCGGGGGCCTCAGGGAAGGGTTGGAGTGGAGGTGGGAAGAAGCAGAACAAGGACAGGGCCTTGGGGGAAGAGGCGGAGTGAGGGTGGGACCTTGGGGGAGGGGGTGGACTGGGGCCAGGAAGAGGAGGGGCAAGGGCAGGACCTTGGTGGAATGGTGGAGTTGGGGCAGGGCCTTGAGGTGGAGTGATGGGTGGAGCACCCCTGGGGAAAAATAAAAGTCAGTGCCTATGCCCTCAGATCAAGAGGCAGTCTCTGGTTGGCAGATCTGCTGTGGTCACGCCTTACAACAAGAACTAACCTTTGGTTTCCCTGTGGTTAATCATTAATGCTGCAACAATAAAGCTGTTATGACATTCTTTCCATTCACAGGGTGAACATTTACCTTACAGAGTTCTAAATTCACCTTATGTGATTCTCTGCAGCTGAAAACTAATGTTATGCCCATCCAATTATGAAACAGAAATGATACTGTGTGACCAAATACAACTACCCAACATGTCCTGGATTGTAGATGCACAGCTATAAAATAAATGGAGTTTGCAAAAAAAAAAATAATAAAAAAAAATCAGCGAATAATTTCAAATAAATAATCAATTTTTAAAAAGTCCATTTGTAAATATTCTATGAAAAGAAATTAAATCAATCAACTACATTATTCTGTATGCATTGTTCACAGCACAATGAGTGATAGGAATGTGGGTCAGAAGATAGGTCCAGTGGTCAAACATTAGTGACATAATAGGATGTCTGTACTCTATGCTTTGAGCACAAATCAACACTTAGTTGAACAGTGGTCATTGTAGGGCCAAATGGCAATATGAGCACCTGTATGCAAGATTCGGATCACTTATTTAGGTGTTCACATTTGAAAATTGATCTCATGTCCTGATACTCTGCTGGTGTAAAACAACATAGCTTCACTGAAGGCAATGAAGCAATGCCAATAGATACCAGCTGAGGACCTGGCCCCATATATATGGAAATAAATGGGGGTGGGGGGTAACACTGTTTGTAATAGTCCCTCCATATGCTGCAGAGTTGGTCATTACCCCACTATATTTTAGTTGTATCAGTTTCCTTCCACCCTTCCGTTATGAGGGTGTCTGGCATTGATGTGTACCACCTCTAGAATTGTAATAGTTCTGCTTTGTGATTTGCCTGGGGAACAAGAGTCTAAGGGCTGTTAATAAATATGTCTCCTATGACAGCAGAATTCCCTACTGCAAGCTTCTGACAGGTTTTCTTTCCCCCATTAAGTGACTTTTTTTTCCCATTTCAGAACGTGATGGAACTGACAATATTTATCCCACCGCCATTTGTTTCTAAAGACGTGCACCTGAAGTCTGTGATTTATGATCTCTTGACAGATGAAAAATGTATCAAATCTATTTTTATGCCTCTACAATTATTATTTTTATCTGAAGGCTGTTTTTTTTAAAGGACAACTTTTAAAGTGTAGTCAGACAATATTTCTGGGTATTTTTTGAAGCTTATTGCCATAGAATCTGAGTGTCTCACAAATATTAATGAATATAGTCTTTCAGCACCCCTGGGAATTAGGGAGCTATTTTCACTCCCATTTTACAGAATGAGAAGCGAGGCACAGGAGGCCAAATTCTGACTCACAATTACTAGCACCTTACTTCATAAGTAGTCCCTTTGAGTGAGATTCTCACCCGTGCTCCAGCACCCTTTATATCTGATAAAAGGACCAAATCAGCATAAACGGGCTCTACAAACCCCTGGTCTGGACAGGGAAGAATCCCCTGGTGCAGGAACTGAGCAGAGCAATGTCACACTGTCTTCTAAGAAGTCCTTTGCAAGCCATGGCATAGGGTGCGTTCTCGGGGATGAGCTGAGTGCAGAGCAGGTTATGGCACGGGCAGGGCTACAGTGCTGCCGTAATTCAGACAGGGGAATGTCTAAATTTTGCCAGGAGGCCTCTCTGGCTCCTGGAGTAGCCCAGAATTAGGAGAGCACAAAGGCGGTTTAAAGCTACCTTATCTCAATGCCCCTGGACTGCAGGATCTGTGTGGCACCTCTTAGAGGTACAGCATAGAATTTCACCTATTGACTTCAGCAGAATAAGATACTATTTAACATGAGTAAGAGTATCAAAATCTGACCCAGAAAGTTAAGTAACTTTCCAAACTCACACTGTTAGTCTGTGACCAAATTTGCGATTGAACCAAAATCTCCCTCTGCATCCTAGTTCAGAGCCTTAACCAGAGGATCATTCTTGCTCCCTCTTTGTTCTGCTCTGTGTCCTTTCAACAAGGCAAATCCTTGCATAAAATATTGAATAAATCCCTAGACAGATGGCCATTCACGTCCTTCTGAGACAAGTTATGTAACATGTTTTGGGGGGGTTATTTTTCATTTTGTTAACTGACCTTCGTTTGTTTGTTTTAAGCACTTTTCTACTTTGCACTTGATTAACATGACATCTCTTTCCTTTTTAATCAGGAAAAAAGAAAATGCCTCCGTCTAGGAGTATTGCACAAGCATTGCTTCTTAATGTTTTATTAAAAATGGAGTGAAGTGGGAGAGGAGTCAATGCTACTGTACCTAATCCCTGCAAGACTGAGTTCCTAATTCCCAGGAAATCAACTCTCTCATATACCCTGCCACCTCAGATTAGCAGTTAATTCCAAGTCTGGGCCTCTTAAATTACATTGCAATATATTTCTAATATTTAGCACCAAAAGATTCTGTGCACTTATATTTGATAATAGTAGACTCTCTGGCTCCAGTCCGTCTAGTAGAGATTCTTATTAACACCTTTCCTTAATAAATTCTTGTCTAGTTGCCAATAGAGATGTTACACTAATTTGGACCTTTAAGAACTCAAAAATTATTCTGCCTCCTTCTCACAGGTTAAATGACCTACTGATTACTGATAAAAGATGAAGGTCCAGTTCATTCATCAAAGTAATTAATTAATTTAATTACTTCATCAAGACTTCTTGTACCAGAATATTTGATGTCAAAATATAAAACCTGAGCTAAAAATACTTCCAGAAATTGTAACACTGTAGTAATAGAACCCTGATCTTTCAAATGTAAAACAAGATTTATTTTTATTTATTATTATACAACTATTACTAGGCTGAAAAGAGTACAGATCCATAGTCTAGTCAACAGATGCATTGTGAATGCTATGGGAATTTTGGCAAATGTTTAATTAGCTAATTATTTGTGAATACATTTTTGTGTTATTTGATCATCTCCACAACTTTTCTTTATGGGGAAAAAAATGAAAATTAAGAGTGTGATCCAGATCTCATTTATGTGAATGGAAAAACTTCCATAAAAGTCACTGGGTGTGGGAAAGAGGAGTTAGGGTTGCAGTCTTGGCTAGGTGCCATGACTTTGAATTAATGAGAGTTTTACTTGTGTGCTCTTGCTGTTTGTGCCAGTCTGACCAAACAAAGTAGCTGTAAACCTGGCTTAACTGGCTGGTTTCATTGGGCTTACAGTTGCCTAAAATTACCAGAGTGGTACATATCAGCCAGAACATAGCAGCGAATCTTGCCCTTTGCTTTGTGCAACATTGTTAGCATATAGATGGACCACTGCAAAAGATGCTCTGGCTAATGAGAGCTAATATGGGGCTAAACTGTGTGAATTACAATCTGGCATATATTGGGCAGTGCAGAGTGGCATTGTTCAGAGAGGCGCATGTCCTGCATCCTCCTCAAGGTTGGAGCTCTAATGAAGCAGTGCCCCTCCAGTCTACCCTCAAGCAGGGCTGTGTCTTATGCTTCATTTGAGCTCTTCGGCTAGTGTCATCAGGCTTGTCTATTTGGTGCAGCACAGCACTCTAGAGGGGTGTGATTTGTAGAGTACTCTAATGCTTTGCTCTCTAACTGCCTTTAGTTGATCCTGCTGGCATGCTCTGAAAGGTACCTAGTTTATGTTAACGTAGTCCTAACAGTACCTAAGGTATAGGAGGAGGATTTTATTTTTGATTGGTGCTTATGTTCACCTTCTTCTCATGGGTCTTCTCTCATCTATGGAGAGTGATTTTAACATCAGAAGTGTTCTTCTGCTATTACTGGTGCTGTGTTTCCATACTTTCCATGAATAGTGACTTGGGTGCTTATTTTTCTCCTTTTCCTTATTTTCACTGTCTTCGCATTACAAATTGATGTGTTCTCAAGAGCTTGCCCAGGTTGTAAATCTGAAGGAAGAGTACTTTTCCTGAAATGTATCATTCAGCAGAAGAGATAACGTATGATCTGTATCACTTTGTGCGGAGTGTTTAGAATCTCCATCATCACAAGCTAATGCAAGCATGCTCTCAGGATGAGGAGTGCTTCCTGGGAACCGATGACGTGCTGTTACCACAAGCTAGCACCGCAAAGCTTGCAAAATCATATGCTTACTGATGGATTTCACATTAGCTGGGGAAATGTGTGTAACCAATATATGAGCCTCTTCCCATCCATGTTCAGCAGTATCTCAGCCTTCTGTAGGTGTGGCATGTTGTCATTCGGTGTGTTTTAAAATAGAGAGAAGAAGACTACAAACATTATACCTGATTCTAAATGCTATAGACACTTTCACATATTGAAACAAATTCTCTCCCTCTGTTCTGGCCATGTTGCACTGTTCAGTTGGTACAAGGGAGATGGAATTTGGCAGCACATGTCCAGATAAGAATTCCCCTATGGTGTAGGAGCTATCAGCTGGCATGAAGCAAGTAAAGCTGGCTCCTTTTGTTAAGCATCCCTCCGCCACACCTTAGCATATCGGAGGTGAGGTTGGGTGGAGTGAGGGACAGTCTGGCAGCTGATAGGAGTTAGAGCAGCCTCCTAATCTGCTCTAAGTTATGTTGGGGCCAGAGCTGGAGCAGCTCTGGCTTGAAAACCAGGGAGCTGTAACAGGCTCTTTGATGCCTCTTTGATGTCAGCACAGGAGAGAATCTGGTCCATGGTGTTTTTATTAATAAAACCCTGTCCTGCTTGTGTTCAAACTGGAATCATGTTTTATTCCAGCAAGTGTATCTACTGAATACTGTAAGTTCTTTGGGGAAGGGATCAGACCTTCACAGAGAGTGGAAAGGTATCACATTTGACACTAGGGGCCAGATTCTGATAACCTTGTGCACATTGAGTAGCCCCTTATTCCATAACCAGTCCAAGTACTCAATCCGAGGGAGGGTATCAGATTCTAGCCCTGTACAAATAAAAAATATAAGAGCAATTTGGAAGCACCTTGCTTAAATATGTACTATAGATGGTGGGCAGGATCCATGGCCACGCTGTGCCAAAATGGGTAGCTAAGCATCTCTCCAGATGACGTAGCCAGTTACATGGCACCCTGTCCTGCTCCCCCCTTGGGCATTTCAGGGGCATGTCAGCATAAACTGGAGAAGTCCTGCAGCTGCTCAAACTTTGTATCAAGGTCTGAACTGGTCCCTGGTTGGCCCCAGGTTTGTGTGAGGTGGCAATAAAGTTGACATAAAGGCAGCTTTGCATCCCACCTTGGTCTCTCACCAAATGCAGTCGGGATGAGCCCAAAGGATGGGACCCACTGTCTTTCTAGCCATTTCAGAGGACTGTGAATAAGAGTCAAGTTTAGCTATTTGGTTTCAATGAAGCTGCTGAGGGGCTTTTACAGAATAGCTATGATTTCAAGATTTACTTACGCCTATAAATGCCATTTCAATTACCAGAAGTCTCCTGTTTCTGTTGATGTATTATCTGCTTGTTTTCTTCTGCAGCTCAGTCAGGAAGTTTTAGCTGGCAAAGAAGCTAACATTAACTTGTGGCGACCGCTGCTGTTGCTTGGCCTCCAAAGGGTCTTTTCTGAACCTTTTCCAGCAAAGAGTTTATCATGTATGTATTGCTTTTGCTGGAGCCATCAGATTTCAAAGCCCATCTCATGTCTAGGAAAGGTGAGGCTGCATGCTCATGTAGGTCACAATACCCGCGGGAATATAGTCAGTTATTAGTATGGCAAATTCCCTTTTGGCAGAGTATATGCAAGACTGGGAGGAATCTGTTGACTGCAGAAGGTATCTCATAATGATATTTGGCATTGCTTTCTGCTGCATATTTGCTTCTTATATTTTGTGAACAAGTAGGGCATTTTTTAAACCAATGTATGAGAATCCTTAAGGAAAAATCAGCCATAGTTTGCCTCCTGGGGAACTTTGTGGCTCTGCCATTTGCTGAGCGCTGGATACAGCTTCTGCACATTTTTTGTTGTTGATATATGACATTTCTGCAGGGAAGCTAAAACTTTTTGCAAACTTTCACAAATTTGGAGGGAAAACTTTACAGAGTAAAATTGTCCTGATTTAATTTCAGGCAGTTTGCACAATTCTTACAACATTAGTCATTAACGTTTCTTTTTTAGGTAAAATATACAGTAGTAATTTTCTGTGGCTGCAAAACTATCCATTTTAATTATGAGAAATTTCACATTGAGATTTAAAAACAATAGGACTTGTCTGGTGGTTTACCATTGGAAATGACAGCAATGCTTTCCAGAAGATGTTTGCTTCCCAAACAATCTACATAGTCTTGCTGATTAATCATTTCCTGACTTCATAATGCCCTTATTGAATGAATAGGCTAGAATGGGAACATAGAGCATGGGCCAGGTTCTCTGCTGGTGTTAATCGGTCCAGCTCCAATGAAATTAATGGAACTACTCCAAGTTACACCCGCTGAGGATCAAGCCGAGAGACAAGTTACCTATATTAATAAGGCTTGCTGGGATATAGAGGTTTGGTTTGTAGTGTAGTTTTGCTTAATGCATCTGGCTGACTACGAATACACCATGCACGTTACAACGGTGCAGCTGTGCTGCAGCACCCATGCCATTTTAGGATGCGCTGCATGGCTGCTCTTTATCACCAGGAGAGAGCTCTCCTGGCAACAAAATAAAAGCACATCCAACAAGGGGCAGTGGCTTTGATGCCAGAAGCGTGACTCCCGATGGCGAAGCGCTGTCCACACCGGTGCTTTTCATCGCTAAAACTTTTGTGATTCAAGGGAGTGTAGACAAAGCCTCAGTTACAGTGATTATAACTCACTGAAATGAGTCAGCACCTTTCACTAGAGCCCTTTGTGCTGAAATGGAACTACATACTTCATAGAATCATAGAATCATAGAATATCAGGGTTGGAAGGGACCTCAGGAGGTCATCTAGTCCAACCCCCTGCTCAAAGCAGGACCAATTCCCAACTAAATCATCCCAGCCAGGGCTTTGTCAAGCCGGGCCTTAAAAACCTGCAAGGAAGGAGACTCCACCACCTCCCTAGGTAACGCATTCCAGTGCTTCACCATCCTCCTAGTGAAATAGTGTTTCCTAATATTCAACCTAGACCTCGCCCACTGCAGCTTGAGACCATTGCTCCTTGTTCTGTCATCTGCCACCACTGAGAACAGCCGAGCTCCATCCTCTTTGGAACCAGCCTTCAGGTAGTTGAAGGCTGCTATCAAATCCCCCCTCATTCTTCTCTTCTGGAGACTAAACAATCCCAGTTCCCTCAGCCTCTCCTCATAAGTCATGTGCTCCAGACCCCTAATCATTTTTGTTGCCCTCCGCTGGACTCTTTCCAATATTTCCACATCCTTCTTGTAGTGTGGGGTCCAAAACTGGACACAGTACTCCAGATGAGGCCTCACCAATGTTGAATAAAGGGGAATGATCACGTTCCTCGATCTGCTGGCAATGCCCCTACTTATACAGCCCAAAATGCCGTTAGCCTTCTTGGCAACAAGAGCACACTGTTGACTCATATCCAGCTTTTCATCCACTGTAACCCCTACGTCCTTTTCTGCAGAACTGCTACCTAGCCATTCGGTCCCTAGTCTGTAGCAGTGCATGGGATTCTTCCATCCTAAGTGCAGGACTCTACACTTGTCCTTGTTGAACCTCATCAGGTTTTTTTTGGCCCAATCCTCTAATTTGTCTAGGTCCCTCTGTATCTGATCCCTACCCTCTAATGTATCTACTACGCCTCCCGGTTTAGTGTCATCTGCAAACTTGTTGAGAGTGCAGTCCACACCATCCTCCAGATCATTAATAAAGATATTAAACAAAACCGGCCCCAGGACCGACCCTTGGGGCACTCCGCTTGAAACCGGCTGCCAGCTAGACATGGAGCCGTTGATCACTACCCGTTGAGCCCGACGATCTAGCCAGCTTTCTATCCACCTTACAGTCCATTCATCCAGCCCATACTTCTTTAACTTGGTGGCAAGAATACTGTGGGAGACCGTATCAAAAGCTTTGCTAAAGTCAAGGAATAATACATCCACTGCTTTCCCCTCATCCACAGAGCCAGTTATCTCATCATAGAAGGCAATTAGGTTAGTCAGGCACGACTTCCCCTTGGTGAATCCATGCTGACTGTTCCTGATCACTTTCCTCTCCTCTAAGTGTTTCAAAATTGATTCCTTGAGAACCTGCTCCATGATTTTTCCAGGGACTGAGGTGAGGCTGACTGGCCTGTAGTTCCCCGGATCCTCCTTCTTCCCTTTTTTAAAGATGGGCACTACATTAGCCTTTTTGCAGTCATCCGGGACCTCCCCCGATCGCCATGAGTTTTCAAAAATAATGGCTAATGGCTCTGCAATCTCATCCGCCAACTCCTTTAGCACCCTCGGATGCAGCGCATCCGGCCTCATGGACTTGTGCACGTCCAGTCTTTCTAAATAGTCCCGAACCACTTCTTTCTCCACAGAGGGCTGGTCACCTTCTCCCCATATTGTGCTGCTCAGTGCAGCAGTCTGGGAGCTGACCTTCTTCGTGAAGACAGAGGCAAAAAAAGCATTGAGTACATTAGCTTTTTCCACATCCTCGGTCACTAGGTTGCCTCCCTCATTCAGTAAGGGGCCCACACTTTCCTTGACTTTCTTCTTGTTGTTAACATACCTGAAGAAACCCTTCTTGTTACTCTTAACATCTCTTGCTATCTGCAACTCCAAGTGTGATTTGGCCTTCCTGATTTCACTCCTGCATGCCTGAGCAATATTTTTATACTCCTCCCTGGTCATTTGTCCAATCTTCCACTTCTTGTAAACTTCTTTTTTGCATTTAAGATCAGCAAGGATTTCACTGTTTAGCCAAGCTGGTCGCCTGCCATATTTACTATTCTTTCTACACATCGGGATGGTTTGTTCCTGCAACCTCAATAAGGATTCTTTAAAATACAGCCAGCTCTCCTGGACCCCTTTGCCCTTCATGTTATTCTCCCAGGGGACCCTGACGATCTGGTCCCTGAGGGAGTCAAAGTCTGCTTTTCTGAAGTCCAGGGTCCATATTCTGCTGCTCTCCTTTCTTCCTTGTGTCAGGATCCTGAGCTTGACCATCTCATGGTCACTGCCTCCCAGGTTCCCATCCACTTTTGCTTCCCCTACTAATTCTTCCCTGTTTGTGAGCAGCAGGTCAAGAAAAGCTCTGCCCCTAGTTGGTTCCTCCAGCACTTGCACCAGGAAATTGTCCCCTACACTTTCCAAAAACTTCCTGGATTGTCTGTGCACTGCTGTATTGCTCTCCCAGCAGATATCAGGGTGATTAAAGTCTCCCATGAGAACCAGGGCCTGCGATTTAGCAACTTCTGCTAGTTGCCAGAAGAAAGCCTCATCCACCTCATCCCCCTGGTCTGGTGGTCTACAGCAGACTCCGACCACGACATCACCCTTGTTGCTCACACTTCTCAACTTTATCCAGAGACTCTCAGGTTTTTCTGCAGTTTCATACCAGAGCTCTGAGCAGTCATACTCCTCTCTTACGTACAAGGCAACTCCCCCACCTTTTCTGCCCTGCCTGTCCTTCCTGAACAGTTTATATCCATCCATGATAGTACTCCAGTCATGTGAGTTATCCCACCAAGTCTCTGTTATTCCAATCGCATCATAGTTCCCTGACTGTGCCAGGACTTCCAGTTCTCCCTGCTTGTTTCCCAGGCTTCTTGCATTTGTGTATAGGCACTTAAGATAACTCATCGATCGTCTCTCTTTCTCAGTATGAGACAGGAGTCTTCCTCTCTTGCGCTCTCCTGCTTGTGCTTCCTCCCAGGATCCCATTTCCCCACTTACCTCAGGGCTTTGGTCTCCTTCCCCCGGTGAACCTAGTTTAAAGCCCTCCTCACTAGGTTAGCCAGCCTGCTGGCAAAGATGCTCTTCCCTCTCTTTGTTAGGTGGAGCCCGTCTCTGCCTAGCACTCCTCCTTCTTGGAACACCATCCCATGGTCGAAGAATCCAAAGCCTTCTCTCCGACACCACCTGCGTAGCCATTCGTTGACTTCCACGATTCGACGGTTTCTACCCATGCCTTTTCCTTGCACAGGGAGGATGGACGAGAACACCACTTCTGCCTCAAACTCCTTTATCCTTCTTCCCAGAGCCACGTAGTCTGCAGTGATCCGCTCAAGGTCATTCTTGGCAGTATCATTGGTGTCCACGTGGAGAAGCAGGAAGGGGTAGCGATCCGAGGGCTTGATGAGTCTCAGCAGTCTCTCCGTCACATCGTGTATCCTAGCTCCTGGCAAGCAGCAGACCTCTCGGCAATCAAGCACACGGTCAAACTGACAAACTGTCCCA
>NW_020664472.1:137506-154997 GCF_002925995.2 Terrapene triunguis
CCAACACAGCCCCCCAATGCAGCACTTAGCTTTCTGTCTCTTCAGGTTTAAAGGCAGCCATCCAGTTGAAATGGAATTGTTGTTTGTATTGTTCATCAGTCTCATTTGTGATATTTAATCAAGGCACAAAGACCCTTTGCCTTGCTGCTTTTCTCCTTATCAGCATGGTTAGAGGTGATATAGTACAGAATGACAGATGGGACGACTTAGTAGTTGGTTAGTAGAAATTAATTAAACAGTTCTGAGGTGTGCTTAAGATACAGCTGTGCCCACCATGTAAAGAACAGATGTTTCTTTCCCTCAGACATTTTGCAGGGAAAGCAGAAGTGGTAAAAGTCCAATGTAAAGAGTTTTTTTAATACAAAGGCTAAAAACAAAACTCATGCCCTTTCCTTCCCTCCCCCGCTTCCCGAAGGACAGGTTAGTGAGACTTCACCTAGCAAATTGCAGTGCCATAGAAAACTGACCTTAACGTATGTAGAAACAAGTGTATCAGCACAATAGTCAGGGAGCTTCTTTCCAAGACCTGGGAATTTTGAGGATGTCCTTTTCCTGAAGAGGATGGAATGGAAAGAAGGATGCTTACTGTGATGCGTTTCAGGGTATCCAGGACTGTAAGTCATCTTGTTGCCATCTGCCTCCAGCCTTGTCTGTGCCAGCTGCGTGGTCCCTAATGCAACCAGTCTGTCAGCCACTCAAGCACTCTCCTCTGACTGAGCTAGCCCTGCTGGTTGACAACAGATGCACCCCAGCTCCTGAGTCATCTGAAAGGGTCCCCCTGAGGTGTGCAGCCCCTGATCACCGGATACCCACAGAAATCCCAGGTCCTCCATTCCCAAAGTAACAGTATACTACAGTTTTACCTTAGCTCCTGTAACACACACAGCACTTGAGTTGAATTATAGTAAACAAAAGGAAATGTATTTAAGAAAGAACAGAGATTCAAATAGAAACAAGCGTGAGTGATGGAAACAAATGGTTACATAGAAAAACAAAATTGTAAAATGAAAACTAGGACCTATGCTTATCAATAGTTGCTTTTCCTATATAAAAAAGTAGATTCTCACCCCCAAGTTCAGTCTCTTGCAGCACTTGCTAGCTCCAAGGAGCTAGGACTCTGTCTTTCATGAAGCACCCTAGTTCATCAAAGTACCTCCCCTGTGAATGGACCCAGACTATCTTTCTCCACCCTCTTATCTACTAAATCAATCTTTTGTCTTTATTCACAGATAGGGTGAGCCCCTCTCTAGTCTATTGTTTCTCTTCACTTTGAAGTGGTTTTGATGTTAATAGTTTGTCTTTGATGGTTTTCCATTGACTTTTCTGGGTTGGTGCTTGGGTGGACAACTGAGAAATACATTTATATAATTGGCTAGCTGGGGAAGGGTGGCAACTCCTTCCTGCTTGAATGGGCCATCACTGAGACATACAATTCCCTGGTCACTCACTTCCATGCCAAGACCATTTGTAGAAAATACTGTTTTTCCTTGAGTAGGGATTTGGGGAAGGGGGGGGGGGAATTGTCCACTTTATCCTTGAATTCTAAGTGAATAGGTCCCAATAAGTCCATCTCCTTCCACTGTACTGCATGGAACACTGCAACCCTAGCAGAGAATCATGGGAGTTACAGAAATGATCCACCAGGTCATCACTTCATCTCCTTTCCAATGTAGGATTTTTTTTCTACAATTATTTCCTGTCTTTTTGTCTAGACCAATTTTAATTGTCCCAAGCAATGGGATTCCCATCTCTTCCCTCAGGATACTGTTCCATAACCCAAAAAATCTCCCTCTTAGGAAAGATTGCCTTATGTGATGTTTCATTTTTCCACATCTTAACTTATCTCATGGCTCCTATTTGTACCTTTATATATCACACTAAATTATCTCTGTGTATCCTTGGTTTTTGCTTATTACAAATATATATTAGGAATAGTCAAACATTTTTCATTGCATCTTTTTTTAATGGAAAGTTGGGTTTTCAGCAAAATAACATTTCTATGGAAAGTGTCTACATTCTTTGAAAACTTTTGATTTTTTTCATCAGAAAACCCAAAATCTGAAAACTGAAATGTTTTGGTGGAAAACAGTTTGTTTGGGTTTGGGTTTTTTGATGAAAGGTCAAAATTTTTAGCAGAGAAAAAAATCCTCATTTTCCACTTCTCTCTAATATTATATAGACTATTATCCTGAACTCCCCTGCTGCTGTCATTGCTTGTCAAAGCAATACATGTCTTGCCATTGCAATATTTTCATATAAATCGGTCTGTAAGGCCCTGGATCTTTTTGTTGCTTTTCTTTGAACTGTCTCCAATTTGTCTATATCTTTCCACTGATGAGATGTCTAGAAAAGAATTCAATATTCCAAGTGTCTTGGAACCACTGCCACAAAGACAGGTGATGTTCATCTCTGCCACAGTGTGTGGTATCCCATAGGAGCAGATCTGGTTCCATCCCATCCCTGTGACAAGTCTGGCCATTCAAGGACAGGAGCTGTAGTCCCCTGGAAGAGTCAAGTGACTGAAAGAGCCATGTGATGGCATGCTATAAAAATAGCTACTTGTGGCTCAGCCCAGGGAGGGACTCAGGAGAGAAGGATGTGACTGGATGTGTCTCCTCAGTGGCCTAAAGAGATGAGTCATGGTGTGGGGGTCTCCATTAAGGGTGGACCTAGGTTTACAGTTATGGACCTGGGTCTCACCACTCTGCTAACACTTCCGTTCTGCACTACTCAGACATTCTGACTTGAACCTGTGTCTTGAGCTGCAGCTATACTGCAAAATGACAGGGCTTGGACCTGATTCTCAGTGGCACTAGGGCTCAGACCCACCTGCTGGGTGAGTCCTAAGATCTGGACCTGAGTACTTGCTGACCCAAGTCAGACAGATTTGTGTATGTATACACCACTGTACTTCTCATTTCTGACCAGGCCTGGAAGCAGACATGCCTGAATAGCCTGAAACAAGTTGTTCTTGCATTTTGCTTGTCCAACTAGAAGCAGGGAACACTGGAAATTTCAGGAGAACATCTATACTTGTGAGAGAGCCAACCAAATTACTCAGACTGAAGAAGTGTCAACTGGAGAGTTTCAGTCAGCTTCAGGGAGCAAATTGCTCATCAGGTGTAAATAGACTTTAGTGGTACTATGACAATTTACACTAGCTGAGAACCTGCCCCCAATTACACGATCAAGATTTTTAGGGGCATCAAAACAAGAAATCAGATGTAAACACTGTGACTGACAAACAAAAAGTCGATATATTTCTCATCACTCAACAAACTTGAATCTGCACAATTAATCAAAGCACAAGGTGTTAGAATTATAATGACTTTGTCAATGAGCAGCATGTTGTGCAAGCGATCAGATGATCTTGGCTTTATGTTTAGAAACCTGACTAGTTTTCAGTGCTACTCAAATGTTGTGGTGCTGCTTTGTGTGCGCATGCAAAGTGAGCTGATGGGATATCACACTTTTTTGACAAAGTATTTTCTAGCAAGTTCTTCTAAAACGTTTGCACCTCTAATTTTTGTCCAAATATGTTAATTACCAGTAAAATGCATTCTCACCCAAAAGCAATTGTTCAAAAAGTCTCCCATTCAGAGTGTCTTCACTCAAGACAGTTGTGGGGACATTTATTTTTATGTGGCACCTTGATGGCATTGTCTTTTAAAATTCTCATTGGTGTTTGCTTCCATTTTTCACAGCACACCTTCTCCTTTTGTGTAGAAAATAGCTTCCGAAAATAGAGAATTAATTTGAGAGAGGTTTTCTCTTTGAATTAGATGTAAGGAAAATAGGGAAAAATTCTGGAATATTAACTCTGATCTGAAAATGAACTTAATTTTTACATCCTATCATGTTTGCCTCCCACGTGAAGATTTGAGTAGTTGAGCTTTACTAGCATGTGTTTATGAAAATCCAGTGTTGTTCATCAAATGCATATTTCTTAATGTATGTTTAATCATAATGGTTGAAATTTGCACTGTTTTGATTGCCTACTGAAATTATCCAGTTACGAAGCAGAAACCATACTGTGTGACTTAGGTAAGTAACCAATGACATACAAATTCTGAAACTCATGTATAGTTCATTGCAAATATTTGAGCTATTCATATAAAGAAAAAAGTGGCCAAGAATTCCATAAATAACAAATAAGTTCAAGAGTTTGCTGATCTGCTTATGAATAGGGGGGGAAAGGTGAAATCTGGCTAATACATTTTTCATCATTAATTATTTTCTGCACACTAATATGAATATATATTCTTTCCAAAAAGGAAAGAAAGTTCTGAATTGTTTGCAGTAAAATATTACTCTAAACCATGTCTTGATCTGTCTGTTAATATGTCTATAAATGAGAGCTCTTTCTAAGCAGCTTGAAGGTGAAAAAAACAGTAGAATGTCAGCAACAAGAATAGCAAGAAATATTGAAAGGAAGTTTAAAATCTATTGGAACCACGAGATGACTGAATCACTTGCGTTCAGATGTTTTGAAGCATCCAAGGTTTTTGGCTGAGGGAGAATTGGCGGACACTAGGATTCAGGGATGGCAGATGTAATCAGACTGAAGTTTGTAAAAGGAAATGAGGAAACTCCAATTGAGAACTGGAACAGCATGGCCTGTGATGCACTCTGATTTGGCTCGAGGAAAATAAGAACTGATCTTTTCCCATGTTTAGTTTCTCAGTTTTAGGAATATGTGTGTCAGGCAGAAGATCTGCTGTTACTGGAGAGTTTATTGTACCTGAGAAATCTTAGTAACTGCAAAAGATTATTTTTACTTTCATCTATTAATACAAGTTTGAGTTGCAGAATTCCATGTGTGGACACCTGTCCTTTAATATAGTATAAATGTTCCCCAGCAAAAGGTAAGTAGAGCTATATTACAATAAGAATAAAATTTAATCTTCTATCAACACTGAAGATGAACTCAGCCTAAATCACTTATGAGATTTTAAATGTTCATGTGTTTTTTTAAAACCTACGCAGAAGAGCCAAAATACTTCAAGAACTCTGTTCCTTCAGCAATTTCCACTCACTGGAAGTAGGAAGTACTGGAAATCTTAAAACAGAGGGCATTCTCTTGAGCTTTCATGGCTAAGGCCCTGATCCTGCAATTGCATGTACATGAGAAGACCCTTGAGTCAATGGGGTTCTGCGTGGATGCAGATATGCCCAAGTGCATGTCATTTCAGGAACATTGTCTATTTTAGCAGACCCATAATTTAGAAGATGTCAAACATTGTGGATACTTATCCAAACCAAACTTCTGAGCCTTTTGAGGTTCATTCATCTTTAATTGTACCTTGTAGGCATTTATCTGGGACAGAATTTTAAACTAGTAGACTCTATTTCCTGGCATCCACTAGTCCTGCCTGCAGCCTAATAATCAATGTAAAAAATATTAACTATACAGTAACTCCTCACTTAACGTTGTAATTATGTTCCTGAAAAATGTGACTTTAAGAGAAACGATGCTAAGTGAATCCAATTTCCCCATAAGATTTAATGTAAATGGGGGGTTAGGTTCCAGGGAAATTTTTTTCACCAGACAAAAGATATATATACACATACTATGTATATATATACATATACACACACACATATACACACACAAGCAGTATAAGTTTTAAACAAACAATTTAATACTGGTACACAGCAATGATGATTGTGAAGCTGGGTTGAGCTGGTGAAGTCAGAGGGTGGGATATTTCCCAGGGAATGCCTTACTGCTAAATGATGAACTAGCATTTGGCTGAGCCCTCAAGGGTTAACTCGTTGTTAATGTAGCCTCACTCTACAAGGCAGCAGGCATGGAGGTAGGGTGACCAGATGTCCCAATTTTCTAGGGACAGTCCCGATTTTTGGGTCTTTTTCTTATATAGGATGCTATTACCACCCACCCCCGTCCCGATTTTTCACACTTGCTGTCTGGTCACCCTAAATGGAGGGAGGGGAGAGAGCATAGCAGACAGACACAGAGACACACACCGTGTGTGTGAGAGAGAGATGCACATTTCCCCTTTAAGTAGCTGATACCAGTCTTAAGTACACTGCCTTGTTAATTAGATCAGCTTGCTGAGACGGCAGCTGCTGCCTGGAAGCTCCCTCCATCCTGAACCCTGTCGTGTGTACCCCCTGCTCTATGGAAATGGGGTAAGTGAGGTGCAGGAGTAGGGGAGAGGGGGACACCCTGACATTAGTCCCCCACTTCCACCCTCCCCTGTACAGCAAGCAGGAGTCTCTGGGAGCAGCTCCAAGGCAGAGGGCAGGAGCAGCACATGGCAGTGGAGGAGGGACAGCTCAATGCCAGCAATTGCTAGCCTGCTGAGCAGCTGCAGCACAGGGAACTTAGGGGAGCGGGGAGCTGATAGAGGGAGCTGATGGGGGGCTGCCAGTCCACCCTGATTCCAAGCCCCCACCAGCTAGCTGCAACGGGATGCTCTTCCTACAAGCAGTGGACAAAGGAGGCGGCTGCCAAAGATTGTTAGAAGGGAGCATTGCACAACTTTAAACGAGCATGTTCCCTAATTGATCAGCAACGTAACAACGAAACAACGTTAACCGGGATGACTTTAAGTGAGGAGTTACTTTGTAACTCTACTTCCACTTACACAAGGGTAAATCAGGAGTAGCTCCACTATGTCAATGAAGTTGCATCCATGTAAAACTGGTGTGATGGACAGGAGAATCAGGTTTAAGAAATAAATTATTTTGTAGAGTTGCCATTGAGATACAGGATCTTTTGGTATAGCTACTGTACAAGATGAAGAGATATGCTGATATTTTAAAATTTAGAAAACAGTAACAAAAAAAGATTTGGAGGAAATAGCACAAAACTAACAGGGTTAAAGGCATTGTACACAGAAAAGAAACAAAAATTGTTTTAAACCTTGTCAGAAATAAACAGTCCCACTAAAGAATGTAATAACAGAACATTTTCTTCACCATATCTTGTATATTAATGGGAGGAGGGGTGAAATTCATCTTTAAGATCCAGACTCTGTTAAAATGATTTTTGACATTCCTGTGAAATTGTGTTAATGCTAGCTGTCGTTGTGCTGACCTTGCTAAAAAGATGATTAAAGATGCATGTTGGTTTTAACTTTTGGATGTTGCTCTCATTTTTTTTAGTAGCATTCCTATAATACAGTCTTACAAAATTTATTTTTAACAGCTCCTTCTATAGAAAAAATATATCCACAACTCTATAGAGTTTCATATTCAATCATGAAAATTGAGAAAGAGGATATCACCTTATCTGAACCTCAGCTGTATACCTTACAGATACAGCTACTAAGGAAGTATTTGGAGTCATTTACTTTTTGTTCTTGAAAAGATGCTGACAGAAGTGCTTCTGTAATATCTAAAACATGCCAGCCTCTGTTTTCAGGGTCTGTGGTGTACTAAGAGTGCAGATGACAAAGGTTGGAGGAAAAGGGTTCCACCTTTTCTGACTATATCTTCAGTATCTCAGCTTATTGAGTGGGCTTCTTGTTGAATGCACTGCTTACCTTAACAGTAGGTGCTGCTGAGGGATCATTTTAAATACAGTTATGCTCCTTTAGGCTCTGATTGGCCAAAGTATTTAAGCACAAGCGCAGTCCCATTGGAATCAGCTATGAACAACCTCCCAATTAAAATAAGCCAAGACCCTCCCTCTCTTCCTTCCAAGAAATTTCTCCAAACTCACATCTTTCATGAAGCCATTCTTCTGGTATTTTTGTCAATATTATGGAAAAATATCAGGAATATTCCAAGCATTGTCTGGAAAGATACATCTACACTCCACATTGCTTTGGTGGTGTGTAGAGTACATACACTGCACACCCTTCTAGTATGGATATGAATAGTTGCGTAGATAGTGAGGCACTGCATAGGTGAGTAAAGACACACCTGAACCCTGTGGCTATATACCCTACATGGCTCTCTACCTGCACAAGCAGTGACATCCACATCTACAGTGCTATTTTTAGCAGTGTAGTGTCCTGCTGCCTGAGCTTTCTCCCATTTTAGGGAAAGGCTCTGTCTGCCTTCCCCCGCCAGTGCCATTCAATGGCACATGTAGCTACATACAGCAGTGTGAACACAGCTTGCTTTTCATTGCAGCATGTAGCTACACATACCCTACATGCTTCCACCAGTGGCGTTCTGTGTAGACATACCTGACAATGAATATACCGCATGCCTAGGTGCTTACAGTGGAGCCGATCCTGCAGTCTGTATCCAGGAAAAATTCCTATTGAAATAATAATGGATTTATTCACTATGTGTTTAAGTGGAATGCAATTGTGTTCCCAAAACTTTGGAATTGTTCTACATCTCATGCCCTTTACAGGTTCCTGCACTGACTAAGGGCCTGATCCAAAGCTCATTGAAATCCATAGGTAGAGTCTCATTGACCTCAATGGACTTTGCATCAAGCCCTGAATCCCCAGCATTCTACAAGGGAATCAGTAAGATTTCAGAAGCAGAAAATCATTTGTCCATTTCTCTCAATATAAAGAATTGGCAAACTTGGTGAAATTTGAAAGTGACTTTTAATAGGTTTATAGGGAAGCATAAAAGCAGTTCCAGGCAGTCTTGCTACTTATCTACTTGCTGACTGAGGGACTGTCACAGGGTGTCTCGTCCCAGTCGATATTTTGATCAAATAATAAATATTAACTAAACTGAAACAGAACTACAGAGCCGGCCTCGTTCAAGTGATCCATTTTAAAAATAGTTTGTGGACAAAGTGACCCATGATGGATATGTGTGTGTGTGTGTGTGTGTGTGTGTGTGTAAAAAAAAAACTGTATTAGATTTTGGTTCCTATCCTGCAGTGAATTCTGTACAGACAGGCTCCTGCACTGTCGCAGAGCTGCATTGCCTTCAGAGGAGCTCAATGCAAGTGAAGAGGTCTGCCTGTGTAAACCTGATTGCAGGATCGGGACCTTAATCTCTGCAAATACTATCTATTCATTTTCTATTAGTGATTTTTTTTAAGTTTGCAGACACTGCAGTATCATTATTATAATGGCTTCTGAGCCATTTCTTCCTTGTAACTTTCATTCTACCTTTAAATTTAAGGGACAATACAAATTTAATAAGAATGTTCAGCTGGAAATGCTGCATTTTTCATTGCAACAATGGAGCTAGAAAGTGAGACTGCAGAGTCTGACACAATTTGCTGTTTGTCATTGCCTAAACCCATTAGGGATGTGGGATTAGGCAAGTCACCTGCTAAGACTAAAAGATTTTATTTGAAACTCTTGAGAAGAGATATAAGAGGCAGACTCATACTAATACTGATATTGCTTCAGGCATACAGTGGTTGATCCTCAGCTGGTAGAAAGCCACATAGCCCCATTGACTTCCAAGGAACTATGTCTATTTACACCAGCCGAGGATCTAACCCAGTGCTAGGTGTAGCAAAATCTCTTTCTAACTCTAACTTGATCTTTGGAGCTAAAGAAGGTTGTCACAGATAGAGAAAGAGATAAGAAGATAATGTAAAGAGAGAAGAGGGGGGCAGTAAAATGGGAAGAAGGAACATATGCAAAGGGATGAGAGGGGGTCAATAAAAGAACGGGGAGAGAGAACCAAAAAAGGCTCCTTTCAAATCAAATCAATTTATTTTCTAATCAGATTTCCTCTTCTTTTCCCCACTCTCCAGCCCCTTCATCCCCCTTTATGCATCCATTTCCCACATTTCCTCATTTCCATTCTGTCAGAAGAAAGTATCTGGTGAGTGTCACAAAGAAGGAATTACATCAATCATTCTTTCATGGCCTGACTGAGGGTCTGATCCTGAGATGTGCTGAGCATCCACAATTCTCACTGAAACTAATGGAAGATGTGGGTACTCAGCATCATCAGAATCAGACCTGATCTTTACAAAAGCTGTTTATGCCAAATAGACTTTGTGTTCTCCGGTCTGAAAGAAAAATTGTTGTCCTTGATCCCAGAAGTCTAGAACCTAAGAAGCACTTTTCTTCACGGAAAACAACTGGGAAGTGTGTATGAAAATGAAAGGCTTGACTTCCATGGAGCTATTCCTAGTTACTTTGGTAGACAATCTTGCTGTAAGTTTTTTAATTGGCTTTTTCAGCTTATTAATGGGGCAGCCAACTTGTAAAAAAAAGGTGTGTGTGTGTGTGTGTGCGCGCGCAAATGGTGTTTGTGGTACTTACTAAAAACCCCATAATACAGCATGTAAAATAAATTCCATCCTTCTTTCTGACTGATTTAAACACTTCAAAAAGATTTCTAATATTTTAAAGCTAAATATTTTCTTCAAAAATAAGATGTTTAAGTTCCTTCTATGGTCATTACAACAATACTGAAACAGAAGTAAACATTTTCAAAGAATTTTTTCCTCCATTGGGCTCCCTAAGCACAAGGGACAGCACTAGAAGAAGACTAAAAATTACCAGATTTTTGGCCCCACTTTGACTGCTTTGCACTTCTGCTAAGACACCCATGAAGCCAGCAGATCCAGCCTTCTGAGGATTCTTCAATGCAAGGGTATCTTTGAGGTAGCAAAGATTCATGTAGCAGTTTTTATTTCGCCATATGCTGTCAGTGTAGAGAGCATTCCCAGAAGAAAGTGGACATTGTTCATGTTTCTAAATCCTGGCAATCTCTGTTGTTGGAACAGTCCATTGGAGCAATGGGCACGCAGGCTTAAATTAGGGTAGCTTTTAGGTTCTTCTGACTTGTGCCAGGGATGGGCCATTTCCCAGCCAGACCTAGGATGCAGGGAATATAATGTCGCCTTCCTCATCTCTTCTCCCAGAATCATGCAGTAAGCATGGCTTGACCAGACCAGAAGGTCCAGCTCAGTATTTAGGTCTAAACATCTTGGATTGGCTGCATCTTTAATGCTAAACAGTATTTAGCTAGTGATGAGATGGTGATATATAAATAAGTTCTCATTTCCAAGCCTTTGTTTCCAAAAAATTTAATGGCTCAAAGTAAAATGTCTAGATGATTACGACGGTCCATTCTGACCTTCAAGTCTATGAAACCCAGGGAGTCTCTCAATGCCAAGTGGCAGAGAGCACACCATAACTCACATCAGGCGTGATATTCATTGTCCCAATACACTTTTATCACAATCTATATGTAAAAGGTGTCATGTAAGGTATCATATGCAAACCAGTAACATGCTGGTCATTAATATTGTTGCATGATGTATGTACAGGTGGTGTATAAAGAATTGTAGATGGGTGATGGACATATGTTCTAAAAGGTGTTTTGCAATCCGTGGACAAGCCCAGTTTGTCTTACACAAAGGATTGTTATTTCTCTTGTTTTACTGTGTCTCCAATATAAACTGAGTCAGGAAATACCTCAGAGGACAATGAAAAGTACATCTACATATAAGGTAAACAAAGCCATCAAGCTAAACAAGAGGGGGTGGGGAAGAACACTTAACAATCACAATGTTAAGTGTTTAAGGGGGATGGAGCCTAGACCTCCAGGAAACCTTCCTGGCTCTTGACTCAGAGACAAGAAACTTTGGGGAAATACAAGCACAAAGAGAGACCCATTTTGGCATATATCATGTAGGGAACAAAGAGAGAACAGTACCCTTTGAGTTCATGCAAAGTGGATCCACTTGGCCTGAAAACCAAGAGTAGCTGGAACTGACTAGGTGAGAATCCTGCTTAGGGAAAGATTGTAACTTGCTGAAGTTATTTTAATCACTGGAAAGTATGATTAGTTTTGTTTTTCTTGTAACCATAGCTCTGTCTCCTATTCTTACTTATTATCCCTTAAATATTTGTTCTTTGTTTAGTAAATTCATTCTGTTTCATTTCCAAACCATCTCAGTGTTGTGTATTAAACTGAAGGGTGAAGTCCACAGCTATTCTCTTTGCATCTCTTTGGATGCAACAAACTTAATAACTTCTGGAAGTATCCAGTCAGAGGGACTGGGCAGTGCTGGGGAGACAGTTCTGAGGAATCTCGCCACTGGAAGGGCTGTTGGTGTTACCTTGCAGAGAGTGACCAGGCTGGTGGAAGCCAGGGTGAGCCCATTGTACTGTGAGCAGGCTTCTGGTGTCTGGGCTCTGAGCCAAAGGTGCATAACACAGAAGCAGCCACAGTTAGATGGCATGCAGTGACAAAACCCCTTACTGGTCTGGGTGAAACCTCAAATCATCACTGTCTTGACACAAGAACTCAGCAGGAAATTATACATGAATTTGTAATAGGTATTCATTTCAAAGAGACCATCTTGATTTGGATGTTGGTACATCACTGTCATGAAAAGAAACCTGGGACATTTTTAAAAGGTCTGGGTGGCTAAAATAAAGGTTTAAAATGTTGTTTCTAAATCACTGTTGTGCTAAATACAGACACAGCATGTGCACACATACACAGAGCAAGTTTTAAATCAATATTAAACTATTCAGTACTTCTTGATTGATTGTATCTTACAGGAATTGTTTCAGGAATCAGCACTGTACTACTGATGAGTAGCAGCAGATGTGGGACCAAATTCTGTTCTCATAGTGTGGATTTCACTAAGCAGGGCTTGGCCTGTGAGGTTAAATTGCTAGCCACGGTAATTTACTACATAGCAATATAGACATGTATCGAACAGTTGAACCAAAGTTTGCAATAGGACTACAAACTATACTGAGTGTATCTCTTTTTCTAGCCTCTTTGGTCGTACAGTGCCCAGAACAGCCTTCATCACTGATTTGGATGGAGACTGTTAGGATATAGATATTCAGGCCTGTCTGTAAAGGCCTATACTTTAAGAATTTAGGTGTATTATTACTTAGCTAGTTATAGAGGTATAAAAGAAAGAATCAAAATCACTCTCTGTATGTGTAAGGGCCTTCTCTCACTGTTACAGTCTGAGGCCTGGTTCTTAGGCTAAGGCCTTCGGCTAAGCAGCAGAGGCCAGCCATAAACTGGGAAGTGTATGGTCACATCCTCACATTCCAAACTAGTCACATTGAAATAAGGTGCTATTGGGCTGTTAGGAATACAATCCTGTCCTGATATTCCTATCACCACCAGAGAAAGGGAAGAGCTTAGGAGATGTAAAAGGAAACTTAGTTTGATAGCATCCTGTCTGGCAAGAACTCACTTATCAATAGCTGGGATGTGAAATCCTCTTTTCTGTATTGTTCTATCACTGTAGTCTCCACTTCCCTATTGTTTGTCTGTATAATCTCTGTCTGGTTCTGTGATTGTTTCTGTCTGCTGTATAATTAATTTTGTTCGGTGTAAACCAATTAAGGTGGTGGGATATAATTGGTTAAATAACCATGTTACAATATGTTAGGATTGGTTAGTTAAATTTCAGTAAAATGATTGGTTAAGGTATAGCTAAGCAGAACTCAAGTTTTACTATATAGTCTGCAGTCAATCAGGAAGTAAGGGGTGGGAATGGGAGCAGGGAATGGGAGCAGGGACTGGGGGTGGGGGAATTGGGATCATGTTTTGCTAAGGGGGGGAATGGGAACAGGGAATGGGAGCAGGGACGGCTCTGTGGTGTCAGAGCTGGGAAGGGGGACACTGAGAAAGGAAATGGGAATCATGCTTGCTGGAAGTTCACCCCAATAAACATCGAATTGTTTGCACCTTTGGACTTCAAGTATTGTTGCTCTCTGTTCATGTGAGAAGGACCAGGGAAGTGAGAGGGTGAAGGAATAAGCCCCTAACAGAGACTGCTGCCTCCTGTTTTCCCATGTATGAAAGTGTGTGCTTATAGAATGCTCTGCCTCTCTCCAAGTTCAGGGGTTGTTTTTTTTCTCCAAGTGGCCCACCAGAAATTGTTTTAGGGTCTTACATGGCCTCCATCACTGTACTCTCTGTGCACAGCACAATATTTACTGTGCTTATCCTCACAACACCACTGCAAAGTAAGGAAACACTATTATACCCATTTTACAGGTGAACAATTACAATCCAGAAAGGCTAAGTCCTAAGGTCAAAGAGCATGGAACTAAATCCAGGTCTCCCAAGTCCCAGGCTAGTTCCCTAACCACTGGATCATCCTTCCCTATTGGGACTATGGGAAACTGTCAAAAACTGTCAAAAACTGCTCCAGAACAGTCACATGCCCAGATCAGTGTGGCTTACAGGAAAGCTTTTATTGGCAGTTTTGCAGAAAAAAAGATATAAAATAGCTAAAGCTAGATAAAGTCTATAGAAAGCACTGCTGGGCTGGCATTAAACTTAGTGTTACAGAATAAAACAGTACAATGAAATATTTCACAGGCCCTATTCCAACCAGCTGCTGCTAGCTGCAGCTAATAGGCAGTGTCCAGTTGAGCCTTCTTAGAGAGACAGAGGGACTGATTCTTTCCTGCCAGATGACTTGTATAACACCTGTGCAAAGTGGGTACCAAATCAGAAAGGTAGCATTTTACAGTTACTTTTCACTGGTGGAAGCAGGGGAGTACTGGACGCAGATTGCACTCATCACCATGGTATCTAAGCAGATGGATTTGGATGAGACTGAATAATAGATTCAATAATAGATTCAAAATGAAAGTGTTTTTCTATAGTCTCTCCTGAACCTATGTTTATATTTGTTAGTACTCTTCATGGCTATTAGCTTGTTGCCAAACCCACTGTTTAAGAATAAGATCAAATATATTCAGTTTTGGACATCAGTTTGTGCTGATTGTTATTTATTGCTGACCCAAATACACAAAGGCAGTATGTAGCATTCTCCGTACATACCCATTTCCCAACAAATCCTTTTATATCTAGTTTGCTCTCCAAATAGGGACTGCTGGTCTCCCTTCAAGTATTGTCTATGTATCAGTCACCTTTCTTTGTTAATGATTCTAAGACATCATACTGGCCATACCTTGAGAGATCTAGTGTGTAAAATTCTGTTCGTTCTGAGTGTTGTATTTGTCTAAAGAATTAAAGATTATTGGCTAAATCTCAACTGGTGTAAATCAGCATGTTTTGAATGACATGAAGGGGGCTATGAGGATCTGGCCCCAGACATGCAGTAATAGCAGGTAGGATTAATATTGGCATGTCACTTGTCACACAGACACCTGACAATTTCCTTGGGGCTGTTCCAATAGTGTATTTATGTTATCTAAATTGTGGGTGCATTTTATCATATTGCCTATCATCATGCCAGTATACTGGTGTCCAGTAAAATGAAGTTACAAAATTAGCACTTGGATTTCTTTCAGCTTGCAGGCTCACTTTTTTATTGGATGAAAAGAATCTGACCTGAATTTCCTTCTCAGATCTACATATAGATATCACATTGCCCTAATATACCTCTTACCAGCTCATTCTTTCTAATATGCTCTTACAAAATATCTCATAAATGTTTAATTCTGAACAATAGAATACTGGAATAATATTAATGGTACAGAAATGTTCTGCTGACCAACTGACTGGAGTAAAAATGCTAATATGACCCTGGTGTCAGTCATACTGCCGTCTTTAATGTAAATTTAATACCATGATCTCCCTAGAGATGGAAGATAGCTGGCTTACCAGATCTACACTGTATCAAGATATCAGTATTCAGCAGCCACTGGTTACTAGGCTACTGTTCACCTCTGAGACTAGGGAAAATGATCATAGTTCATTCTCATTTTACCTTTCAGATTGGCTACTGGATAGCACCTGATGAGTGGTTACTGGCTACATTGCTTGCAGAAGCCATTTTCTGCTTTTGATGAAGAGATATAAAAACTATAAATAGAGGGCAGACAAAAAGGGGGAGGAGGCAAATGCATGTTATTGTAGTGTCCCATTTGAACATAGTTTTCCAATTGTTTCCCAATAGAGAAACCACAAAAAGCACAATTCATATACTCGGTATCAAATAAAACATTAGATTTTTCATAAGCTGAATAAATGCCTTGGAAAGCAGCCAACAGAGGAATATTCCACTTGTGCTACCTTTGCAGCTGCTTTCAAACCTACTGTTAAGCAGCAGGAGCACATACACACTTCACTCCCTTTTCTATTATGCAGCTCTGGCATATTAAGCTCCTCAGAACTGTATTCATATTTTATCAGCTGTCCTAACTTCAGTTCTTTATTTACAATGTACTTTGACTTTTTTGCCACTCTGTATATCCAGATTTGGTTAAGAAACAAACCAAAGCACTTTAAGTAAGTCACCCTGTGTATCTAATCATTCCTTTCAGATTCAATGTATGTTTTCATTCTGCATTTGAAATCTCACCTGATCAATGTTTTTCTTTTCATACACACAGTTTGCCATGACAGCCTCTGCAGGCCACATCTGATCTACTTCAATATTTTTAGTTTCTGAGAATGGCATATTTTTTTCTCTAGGGAAGTTTATTGATTTTTGTGAGTAATGACAAAATGCTGGGTTTCTTGCACAGAATATCTCTGCAGGGCTATGCTGAATTGTTAAATGTGTAATGACAGAGGGTTGACAAAGATGTTTTAACAAAGCTATTTGTACTTACGCATGAGTAGGCTGGTTTTTAGTTCAGACTAATTGGAAGAAATGTTTTGCACTAGTAAAAGGAATTAATTGTATGCTAATTAAAATCTTATCTGATATTCATATGCCCATCTCAAAGTGGTTTATAAACAAAACATTCTGAATATATTAGTCCTATGCCTTTTGCCAAGTGGTTAGCCAAAATTCAAGGCCTTGAAGGGTTATTTCTGCTGGGGTGAGAAATCAGTGATAGGAGTCAGCCTTATTCTTGATGTGATCCTGTTTATTTGCACACCAAAAAAAGGACACAAAGTCCTGTTCCCACAACACAGAAGAAACAAAAAGGCAGTTTCCTTGTTCAGAAATGCCCAGATGTGCCACCCCAGGAACCTCTGTGCCAAAGAAGCCCTATCCCTGTGCTTCTCATAACATTTCCTGGTTTTTTACCTAAAATAATGTTATGTGGAAAGGTGCTAATGGCTGGTGTGTATATGTCTTAAATCAAAAGACAGTCACAAACCCCATTAAAATCAATGGGTATGTCAAGCACCCTCCCTCAGGCTCAACAAAAAAAGCAAATAAGCCCCTTTGTGAAGTAAAACCAGCCTGACACTGGTATCCTAGCACTGCAATGCTAACCTGGCTTAAAGCACCTCCCAAATTGAGTCAAAGGTTTTTCTTTATGGATAGAGGGGAGGGGAAGGACTGTGTTAAACCTCAGGTAAGAGCCTTAGTTAGCTGTGCGGTGTGGGTGTGTCCCCTACTTGTTTTACCTATTGACTATCCTGGCATGGTTGCTAGCACTAAAGAATTTACATTAAAATAATGTTCTGTGGAAAGATGCTAATGGCTGCTGTGTGTGTGTCTCTCTGTGTGTGTCTTAGATCCACAGATAGTCACAGATCTCATTAAAACCAATGGGTAAGTCCAGGGCCGGCTCCAGGCACCAGCCCAGCAAGCAGGTGCTTGGGGAGGCCAAGGTGAAGGGGCGGCACGTCGGGCTGTTCGGCGGCAATTCGGAGGCGGGTAGCACCTGCCACCGAATTACCGCCGAAGAAGAAAGCGGCGCGGTGGAGCTGCCGC
>NW_020664472.1:155097-183871 GCF_002925995.2 Terrapene triunguis
CGCTTGGGGTGGCAAAAACCCTGGAGCCAGTCCTGGGTAAGTCAAGCTCCCTCCCTCATGTTCAACAAAAAGAGCAAATAAGTCCCTTTGTGTATTAATGCCAGTCTTATTCCATATCCTTTTTAATCAATGAGAGTCTTTCCATTGACTTCATTGGGCTTTGGGTGAGGCCTTGTATTTGGCAAGTTCTACAACTAGAACCATTGCAGAAGAGAGTAATAGTGAAGCAGTTGAAGATATTTTGTATAGTACATGTTAGCACTTATAGATCTTTACATCATCAAAGGATTGTTCAAAGATAAACTACTTTAATTAAGGACTGATTAATATTTAGTATGGAATTATTGTTTTATGGATTCTGAACAGAAAACAAAATAACCAATGCACCATAGGTGCTGACTTTTATTTTTCCCCAGTGGTGCTCCACCCCCACACCTGCTCCACCCTAAGGCCCCTGATCTCCCGCCCTTGCTGCTCTCTGCCCTCTCCGAAGTCCCTTCCCGAGCCTCTGATCAGCTGTTTGGTGGTGCCGCTGATCGGTATCGCCACCAGACAGGTGTGGTTCGTGGGTGCTGAGCACCCTCTATATTTTTTCTGTGGGTCTTTCAGCCCCAGATCACCCACGAAGTCGGCGCCTATGCAATGCACTATAGCATTCTAAAGTGATTTAAATGTAATGCCTCTAGCACTCACCTAAAGAACCAGATTTTCATTGAGAAGGTCTGTAAAATTTACATACACACCTGTTTTCACATGCGAACTGCCTAAATGCAAATGTAGCTATTTGCTCATGTAACTTAGGTATTCAGACATGCAATCATCCAATTTGCATGCTACTGACTAAAAGGTATAGCCAAGTAATTCACTATACTTGTTATTCAATATTAAGAATGTTTAATAGACCAAATAACCAAGCTCAGCCAAATTTATTGTCTAAAGACAAAGTAGTACAGTGTAGGGAAGAGTTAATACATCACTGCTCCTTCTTAGGAAGCAAATTATTCATGTTCAGTTCACCTTACACAGAAGATGTGCTTCCCAAATGCCTTCTTAAACTAGCAATTTTTTAGTAGTATGGTTGTGTACAATTTAGATACTTGTCAAATCAGGGTTTCTCTCTCTCTTTCCCTCCTTCCCTTCTCCTTCCCCTTGAGATTTGTAGAAAGAGGTTCAAATTATGTCTAACGATAAAAATGGCTATTCATGGGTTATTTGATAAGGAATTTGGACTTTGTTATAGTAATGTAAATTCTAAAAGCTCATAATAAATAGTAGCCTGGCCTGATTGATGCAGGAATTAGGAGTGATGGGGACACTATTGATTTTAGAGAGATTATTCAGAACTGTGACATCAATGCAGCATAGCACTTGAGCATTTGCTCAGTTTTAAGCACATGCATAAATCCCATTTATTTCAGATGGGCATACAGTGTACAATTGTCTTACTGAGAAAGACGATATTGGTAGCAAGATTTATACTACAGATCAAATGGATGGTTTGAAAAAGTCATCTGGGAACTCTAAAAGGATATTCTAATGCTTGTGAGTTGGGCAGCTCTTTCATTTTCCCTCCCCAAAATGCAGTATTTCCTATTAAAATATAATGGTAGGTAGGAAAAAAACTAAAACAAAACAAAATCTCTAGAGACCCGGTATCCTTATATTTTACATTTTAATACAATGTACTTGCCTAAGACTACCATACCTTACCACAATGTACAAAAGTTACTGTAAGTGCCATTGAATAATAGTAAATTCCTCGGTAGATCACGAGAGAAATACTAAAGCCTGATTCTTTGTTGCCTTGCATCAGATGTTCCCCTTTATATCTGTTGAAAATGGCTGTAAATTCTACCAAATTGGAATGATAACACTTTCCACTAACTCAAAGCCAAAATGAAGGACTATATCTAGTGCAGAGCAGTGGAGAATCAGTCCCTTGGGCTGGAGTATTAAAGAAATTCCCAGGGGTAATTCCCTTAGGCTAAGTGCATACTAGTCCCATTGTCTTTACTGGAAATTACATATATGTTTCTCAGCTTCCTAAAGGCAGCTTCTGCCTCAGAGTTCAGGAACCCTCAAGATTTAAAGCATCTCTATTTGCCATTGCCAACAGTCATAGATGTACAGTGCAAGCAGGGCAAACATATAGTTGTGAAGGGTTGGAGGAGGATACTTATGCTCCATGCAGGGGCGGCTCTATGTATTTTGCCGCCCCAAGCACGGCAGTCAGGCGGATTTCGACGGCGCGCCTGCGGTAGGTCCGGCTGGTAATGCAGATTCGGCGGCATGCCTGCAGAAGGTCCGCCAGTCCCGCGGCTTCAGTGTATCCGCCGCCGAATTGCCGCCGAAGCCGCGGGACCGGTGGCCCTCCCGCAGGCATGCCGCCGAAGGCTCCCTGACTGCCACCCCCACAGCGACCGGCAGGCCACCCCCTGCAGCTTGCCGCTCCAGGCACGTGCTAGGTGCGCTGGTGCCTGGAGCCGCCCCTGGCTCCATGACAATCCTGAAGTGCATTTGTGTGTGCTTTGCTTAGGGCTTCTATTTTTTGTTTGTTTGTTTGTTTTTATTCTAGTAGTGTTTAGCTACCTAAAGATCTCTCAATAAAAGAAAAAAATTAAGGAATACTTAATCAGTTTATTTTAATTGAATTTCTTCTACATAGTGCATCTCTCCATTGCTCTGAAGATATACACACATTAAGTGTAAATATACATACACATTAAAACAGTAACCGATCTTACAAATTAACCCATAACAAACAATTTTCCTCACCCCAACAACCTATCATATCATGTGAATGGCTAGCATCATTCTGAGAATTAATCTTGGGCCAAAGTCTCTCAAGAATGGCTCTCCTTGGGAGAGTCTAGCTGTGTAAAACTGGAGAATGTCATCTACAGTCAATTGAATTACTGCAGATTTTCACTGAGAACAGAACTTGGCACTTTGCCCTTTTTTACTGGACAATATAAAATGACAAATAACAGTTTTGAAAAATAATTAATGCTACAAGGTTTTGTATGGTAGGCTCTTTTACTTTGAGTGAACTTTAGTTAGGTTATTCTGGAGCTGTGAGAGGGTTGAAGGAGAATACAAAAAGAGAAAGAGGAATATGGATCTGAGCAATTGGTTTCATATTGGGAACAAGCTCCTTTAAAGTCTCTGTGTAATTTGCAAGTTGAGATCAAACACTTTGTTTTAGGTGATGACTACACTACATTGGGTAAAAGAGCTCTGATAGCTCAGAGGGAAAAGAATATTGTGTGTGTAAAAGCAAAGTGATTTCACAGAGGGATGCTACATAAGCTGCTTGATTAACTGGTTTGTCACCACTTCTTAAAGATGTGATGCTTACCGATGGACAGTTCTGATCTTAGCTTGGCTGAAGAAGTCATCTTGCATATTTCACATTTTTCATAGCTACATATGTCAGTTGATTAACATATATTTACAGGGATCCAGATGTATTTTTTTTTCCAAATTGTAAACTTATCTTCATGTCTGAAAGTCAACCTAGGTTCTTTTGGGCTCGTGCATCACCAATTATAGTCTCTGGCAGCGAACTCAGTTCCAGTTCCAGTGTAGAATCCTAGACCATGGTCACTCTACTAGAGTATACAGTGCTTGTAGGAATAAAAAGTGATTTTAAAATGTACTTTAATCACTAAACTAACAGATATGACTCATGGATGTGCTCACAGGGGGTGGATCTGTTGAGTAACAATGTGCCATAGTTACATATTTTTTTCAGAGTAGAATTGCACTTTAAGGTGAGATTATTTGTGGATCCCAACACAGTCTTTCTTATTAACTAAGATAATCCTGAGATAAAAAATTAAACCTAAATTTAAACATGGAACCTTCTCTGGTAGATGAAAGTAGACATCATAAAAATGTGTTTGTATTTTTAAGATTAGTATTCTCAAATCAATAAAAATGAAAGTTTTTTTAAGTTTACTACAGCTTTGAAAGAGCCATTATAGAAGACGGAAACTCATGTTAGATTTAGATCAGGATGGACTCAAGCTTCAAAACTAGAATCCAAATGTGGGGATGTTTGGACTAAGACAGGTGGTAGAGGATCATTTCTAGTGGGAATGGGGGAAATGGTGATCTTGTCATGAAACTAGGGCACTGGGTGCTGAGTGACTATATAACATCATATATATTTTATAAAAGTGCTCACCCTGTGAAAGATTCTCTCCAAATATATAATAAACACAGACCTTGCCCCAAAAAGCTTAAAATGTGAGAATAGAAATTCAGGACGAGGAAAATGAATAACATATATAATCAACATTTACATTTACAACATTTATATTTATAGATAGCAATTATCAAATATCCCTCCACCTAATCAACAGGCTAATTTTCATGTAAATGTCATGGTACAAGTGGGTCTCAAGGAGAGATTTGAAGGATGAAAGGATGATGGCCTTGCAGATGGGTTCAGATACAAAGTAGATCAGGAAGGGTGTGCAATGTGTAAGAGGCTGCATGGAAGAAAGTGAAAAGATGGGAGAACTGGAGGTCTAGGCTAGTGTCAATGATGTAGAGGAGGGGGTAAAACATAAGTAGGGAGTTGCAGAGCTATTAAAGAGCTTGAGGAAGATGACAGAAAGCTTGAACTTGGTGCAATGTAAAAGAGAGTCCCAGGGGAGGAATTCAAAGATGGTGGTGACAGAACAACAGGCAAGGAAGGGGATTTCAGCAGCTGTGTTTTGTATGGACTGAAGAGGGCAATATGGGCATGAGGGGACCAGATCAGAGGAGATAGTGGTACTCAAAATGAGAAATGCTGAAGTCTTTGACAAATATTTTACCTTATAGATGTTAGAGGAAGAAAGAGGATTGATGGGGACATGGCCAGGAAATGTGTGAGAAAGAAATGGGATGACTATGACACCAGTTAACAAACCTCAGGATGTGTTGCTGTCAAGTCACACAAGGGCTGGGGAAGAGTATGTTGATGACAGTATTGGTAGAATAATCAGATGTTTAGTTTTGGTCATGTTATGTTCAAGTTGATGTGAGATATTCACGAAGAGATGTCAGAGACACTGGCTAAGATGTGAGGTTGGATGGAGGGGGATGGGTCAAGTGTGGAGAGGTAGGGTTGTGACTTGTTGGTGTAAAGATGGTATTTGAAGGTGGATGAACAGATAAAATTACCCAAGAAAAGCATGTAAAGAGAGAAGAAGAGGTCAAGGACTGAGCCATTTAGTGATGATCCACTAAAAGAAACACTGAAGGAATGATCAGAGGGAAAGGAGGAGAACCAGGAGAGAAAAGTGTCATGAAAGCTAAGGGAGGAAATGTTTCAGTGGAGAGGATGAGTGACAGTGTCAAAAACAGCACAGTGGCCAAGGAGCAAGAGGATGGAACAGAGGCCCTGAGATTTGGTCATGAAGAAGAAGTTGGTGAGAGTAGGTTCAATGGTTTGCAGAGGTTTGAAGCCAGAGTGGAGATCTGAGCACTGTTACTGCAGACATCCTTTGCCATTTTAGTGAAATTATTTAATCATTCTCTACTACAGTTTTCCCATCTTTGAAATGCTGCTAATGATACTTACCATTCCTCATTGAAATCTTGTGAGGCTTAATTTATTGGGATTTGTAGAACTCCTGAATTTGCCTGATTAACAACTGTGGGGATGTCAGCATTTGATCCAATAGACCATATTGTACCATCAACTTTTAGGCAGAATGCCTCATTGATTTCAGTGGGAACATCTGTTTAGAAAAGGTGGTACAATGGTTCATGGTACAATGTACTATTATATACAATGGATGATGAATCATCTAAGGTCAACTTGAGTAAAGTTATATCTAGATGAGTTTTTAAAAATGCTGAAATAGTTCAAATAAAGATAGTGAAAGATCTGTTCAGAGCACTTGTCTCTTGACAATAAAAAGTAAATTGGATCCTTTTCAGGAGGTAACCTGTGTGTAGGAAAATTTCCATATAGGAAATGGATTTTTCTCAGCTTAAATTGTCATTTTAAAGTCAACCGTAATTCCCTTATGTTAGATTAATTATTTCTCCTCAAGTTTGCCCAAGGCCTTCATGTCTCTTCTTGTGGGATGTCTCTCTCCTTCTCCTTTGTGAGTTATATATGAGTGATGAGGTATGTACCCCCACACAGGCAATGAAGAGGTTAACGTGGGCCTCAGAGGCCACTTATGCTACTTGGCTTTACTTGGAGTGGGGGATGGAATTAATTAAAAGATGAAGCCCAGCTAGGGAGAGAGCTGCGTGATAGAGAAAAACAGCACAAATGAGAGCTGCAGGGAGAAAATTAAGGTACTCTGTAGTCCCTCGCTTGGCACTAGAAAGTGTAGAGACCATCAGGGAAGGAAGAAGCCCTGGATTTGGGGGAAAGTGGCCCTGGGAATCTTTCCTGAGTAGAGATGGCTTGCAAGAGGTCAGAAGAGAGACTGCGTAGCCACTTGGGTGGAGCAGGCCCTGGTGGTCAGGCTCTGGGCATCTCCCAAGGACTGATCCCTGGGAGGTGTCCAGTGGAGGAACAAAGCAAGGCGAGCTTAAGAGGATGAAAGATCAAGCCTGAGGCAAGCAGATGTGAGTTTAAGTCTGTACTTTTGATTTGGGGATTTGTTGGGGGAATTTCGGGGGGGAGCCCTGAGAATCTTGGCCATGAAAGAAGGGTGAACCGAGAGAGGTTTTGGGAGAGGCCTGCCATATCATGTACACAATAGGCCAAGAAAGTGTCATGTACTATTTATGGTAGAACCTCAATTTTATGAACACCAGTCTTACAAACTAATTACAGGAACCATTTCTCCAAATGGAAACAAAATCATGTAAGGAAAGTGACTTCCATGAAGAACAAGTTGACATTCCCTCAGATTCCAATGACTTCTGTGCATTGGAAATCATTTTGTAGTGGCTTGAAGAAGTCCAGGGAGGCAGCCATAAGAAGTCTCACAGAGCAGACTTTGGCTGCTGTTTATAGGGTCCCTAGCTGGGAAAGCAGTGTAGTGGGAGATCCTAGGTTCCCCTATCAGCCATTGGGGAAGGTGGTGTGGCGTCCCTGAAAAGGGGATAAGGATGATTGAAAGCTCTGAATGCAGAAATGTACAGACTTTGGGATGCAGTGTTGACGGCCTTTTGTAATGACATTGGACTCTGTGTTACCTGGAACGGTGGGACTAACTGAGCTGGCCAGAAGACTGAGTCATGAGGAGAGCTGGATCACTACAGGGCTGGAGCAGTCAGCAAGGGGCACTAGAGAAGAACAGCCTGCTACAACATGCCCAATCTTGAGGGGGATGGGGAGTGCACCAATGGTCAGTACATTCTTCTACAATATGTTTACCCACCATGTAATACTTGAAAACTAAACCAACTCAAGACATACATTATGAGTGATAGGGAAAAGCAGTGAATTACTGAACTCATTTTAGTGTTGTGTCCCTCATTAGCCTTGTATAGGGCTGTATGTGCCCAGTGGTTCCAGCCCTTAGGCTTTTAACATCTATTGGTAAGATTGTAAATAACAGAATAATGTTCCTAAACAAAAAAATCCTTTACACTTTGCCTGGTAGTGCTGTTATTATGTACTTTGAGTGAATTACAGAATGTAAATAGTGCAAAGTCACATTTGTGGTTCCTTAGATAAAAACAGCTCAATTCAGTATTACTCATGTGAGTAGTCTCATTTGCATCATTGGCACTACCTGTACGTAAAGGTGTGCAGGATTAGACTTCAAGGATGTAGGAGTCATTCCTATTTTGGACTCTGATCCAGCAAAACACTTATGCCTCTGCCTAACTTTAAGCACAGGTAGTCCTTCATGCTCCAATTCAGAATACTTGTACTTAATTCCATTCTTATTCAGGAGAACACTTACACATTAAGTCTAGCATGTGCTTAAGTGTTCTCCTAAATAAGGATGGTTTCCTGAATCAGGGCCACAATCAGGACCGAGTTCCCTATTTTTCACCCCACCCACTCCATAATGGATGTAATACTCCAACTTCATTTTAGGCTGAGATTTCTTAAGGGTTAGACTTATACTCAAGGTGACTTTTTAAAGTCTGAGCAAAATCTTGTAGCAATTTGTGAGTTATTAGTTGTTAAACTTTTACAAGTTTCTGTTTTATAAAATGTTTGCATTTTGTTGTCAGTGGATAAATCCCAAACAGTTTGCTTTTACAACTTCAGACTTGTCATACATTTAGCCTTCTGTGACTGGCTTTTAAGGCACATTGTTTAGAGATAAGAAAAGTACAGTATCAGTGTTATAAAATTGAAAGTATTTTATTATTCTGGCTCTGCTCAAGAGAGGTAACATTTGTACAAAATCCTAGCCTACCAAAAGAACCTACCAGAACATAAAACAGGGATACTACTGGATAAAACAGGTAACATTACATATACTTGAAAGTAATGTTAGAAACAATTGCTTTATTTTAGAAATAAACTTTGTTTAAACAGTAGGTCACAAAAGTATCATGGTACAATCTCCAGTAGAACCTTGATTTTATGAACAGTAGTCTGACAATTGACCAGTTATAGGAACCATTTTTTCTGATGGAAAAAAGAAAATCACATAAGGAAAGTGATGTCCATGAAGAACAAGTTGTCATCCCTTCACATTCCTATGCCTTCAAAGCACTGGAAATCATTTTGCAGTGGTTTGAATGAGAAGAAGAAAGTGATGCAGTGCATCATACTGCAACTTATTTACCAGACTTACTGTAATTTTGAGATGTTCAATTTTATAAACGTTTTGATTTTATGAACTCCTCAATCGCCACATAATTCATAAAATAGGGGTTCTACTGTATTAAGTTTATATTCCTTGCCTTTTATAGCAAGTTGTGCAAAAGTGCATATGGCAGATAGTAGTCTCCTCCTTCACTGAGGGAAGCCAAATCACCTTTCCTTTACAAAATTATACAGATTAGTGAGTAAACAGAGTCCATTTAAATAAGCTTATCAGAATTAAAATTGCAATGGACTTTAGACCCAAAGAGCCTGACTTGGGCATTCAGTCCTCAGCTCTGCCTCAGTTTCTCTGCTTTGCAAACCTGTACACTTATGGGACATCTAAGCAGAGGGTTAATTTTCAGCTGGATGAAAAGCAAGAGTGGCTTCTGGATACTGTTGGAATGCCACTATCCTTCATCACCATGGAGTTTTGGCCTTGGTTCTATACAGCTCTGACTGGCCTGATTTAATTTAAAAACAGATGGAATTGATAAATCAACCCCCCCCATATTATTTTCATTATAATCCACACTAATTTTCTAGAACATTTAGCTCCATCTGGATTCCAGTTCTTTGTGTTCTCCCAAGATTCAGCATCTGCTCCAGAATATATTTCCAAATGTGAAACATATTGGATATCAAGTTATGTAACTTTGAAAAACTTTAAGCAAGGCTATCAAATTATTTCCTGTTTTCATCAGGAAATGCCTGGATCTTATTCTTATAGGAAAAAATCCTGCCCAGTCAGTGCAAGTGGGAAAGCACCATGCTTCATTGAGACCAATGTCATTCCACAAAGTTGGAGAAATAGGCTCTGTTTGCCCCACCACAGAGAAGGGATGGTGGAGGTAGGCCAGAGAATGAGCATGATCCAATGTTAAGTAGCTCCTCATATGTACTGGTTGTGGGGACTACATCAGCCCTGGTATTTGTAGCACTACAAGGCAGTAGTAGGTCAGAGGAGGATTCCTGTTCCCTAATCCCTGTGGACACCACCAGTGCTCATCCAGTTACTTAGGCTGTGTAAAGAACCTAGAATTTGCCCCTAATTGCAACTACATGTTGAAAAGGCTATGCAAATGTAGGGCAAGAGATTGACAGACACATACAACCATAAGGCTTTTAGGGAAGAAAAGAGTATGATGAGGTATTTTCTGCTCAGCAGATTCATCACAATACCTTTAGCAGTTCAGTGTTTTGGAGAAATTCCCTGGTATAATAATGGGCATCTGCAGTTCTCAGTGCTGGCACAACGATGGAAGAATAGTTCATCCCTTAACTCATAGTGCTCTCAATAGAGTCCTAGACCACCTAGGATCTTTCAGAGCTGATTTGTTTGTTGTATGCAGGTGGTCTTTAGATTTGTATTTTAATTTTTTTCAGTGTAGGTATAACTATGTGATACAGTAGAGTGAAAGAGCCTGAAAACGGAAGGGAAAAAAGCCTACTGCTAATATCTACAATATAAACTGACTTACATTTTTTAAATGTTGCTATTTTCTGTGTGAGCTAACTTTCCTTGTTAATTATAATGGAACCTGGCAATTAATTTCACTATGATTCAATGATTCATTTCATCAAAAGAAATGTGGTGTGGACTGGGGGAGACAGACAGAGAAAATGTTGTTAATAATAACAGGGCTGACCATCAATAAAACAAAACTTTGCCTGTCTGCTGTATACAGAAGTTGAGAATCTAAAGGGATATAGAGGATGGAAAAAAATGTGAGTCATTAATGAATAGTAATCTAGCTACAGCATGGCACATGAAGATGTGGTAGCAGAAAAGGAGATTTGTGACAACAACAAATAAAGGTAGGAAAAGAAAAATTCCTAGGGAATTCTTTCAGGATTTCAGAACCTCTACATTTTCAAGATGGAGGGAAATGGTAGAAAATATTGTAAGATGGCAGATGCAATATGTGTGGCTAGCAGAAAGCTTTTAACTAAAAAAGCTGTGGGTTCATTTCAATAAAACAGGATTGGAGCAGAAAGTAAATATTAGATCTCTTTCTATTTTATATATGTGAAGTCACAATGAATGGAAAGATGGATCCAGTGATCATTCCAGAAGAAAATGATGTAAAATGTAAGCACCACCACATCCATGCTAACTTGAAATTTCAAAGTGCATATAGATATAGATATATAATGCAAGTGAAATGGACGCACTGACAGCAATACCCTGACTGGAATGTTATCAGAATATAGAATGAATAGAAAAGTAAAGAGAATTGGACAAGATAGCAGATGCTGCAATTGCTATAAGAGCAGTACAGAAGAAACAGCAGTCTGTATCCTGGTCACATGGCTGCTACAGATCAGACAATTTTGAATGAGATAAAAATGGTGAAATTGTTAAATCTTACCCCTTTTGGATAGGATGAGAAGACAGATCAAAAAATGTTTGTGTAGATAAGACCGGCCTTTTAAAAGGCTAGAACATGGCTCATGGGGGATTTCTGTTACTCTGATGCTGACAGGCATAAGAATTGAGAAATAACTGGGGAAAGGATGCATATTTCTTAGGGCAGAACAGGACTGCTTCCTTGTATAGTTTGTTAAGTAGGGATTAGAAGCAATTGTGGACTTAGCCTCAGGAAATAAGTTGTTGAACACTCAGGGCTACATTTTAAAAACATAAAATCTGATATGCATGTCACTATTTTTGCACAGTCCCTTCATAATGTTTTGAAAGGTTTGGGTCATCTAATCACAGCATCCTCATAGATTTGAGATTTTTGCAGTTTGTGATTTTTTTTTCTTTCCCTGTTAGTAAAAATCCCTGGCTGGATACTAGTGGGGTATGGGCACTTCCGCTAGGTGCTATCCACAGAGCCAACAGATCCAGTCCTATAGGATCACCCCAATGCAAGAGAATCCTTCGATAGCTTAAAGCAGATAAAGAGACTCCTGTGCAAACACCTTTACCAGCAAAGGGAATATGACTAGAGGAAAGGGGGCATCTGCGGCTGGAATTTCAGCCTCTTGGGGCCAGTAGCAGGAAGCATAAGTTAGAGCAGCCCACAAGCCTTGCAAGACCATTGGGAAAGTGCAAATGCAAGCTTTATTCCATATTTCAACTGCCTGACTGGCACTCTCTGCTTTTTGATGGTAGCCCAGCATATGCCCCCTCCACTAACCAGGTTAACTCACCAGCATGTGCAAGCTCTGTTCAATGCTCTAGTCTTGTTTAGAACTATTCTGTGTGTAGCGCCCCCTCTCCACCTGGTTACCTTCTTTAATGCCAATCTGCTTACAGGTTTTGATGGACAGATCTGGGTTCTTGTGGATCCCACCACCCACTCAGCAGGGTGTATCTTCTTTATTTTTCCCTATGAATTTATTTGGCTGTGCCTCCACCCCCTTCGCTCCTTCCTGGCAGGGTGACCAGAGCAGCATGTGAGGAAAATTCTAGCCACAGGGTAACCCCCACTTACTTGCCAGATAGTTGGAGACTCCCAAGAAATAACACAAACACATACAAAATATTCAACACAGTAATTATTCTAAACGGGAGACAAATATAACATAACAGCGTAAAACACTATTCTTAGGGTCACCGGTGCCCACACTGATAATACCCGTGACTTTCCCCAGTCACAGGACCTGATGTAGCAAATGTAAGTTTAGTGTCCCGTTGGTACGTGTACTTTGTTGGGGCCCTTGATGACCTATGACCACGATATCTTCTCTGCAGTGGTTTAACAGTGTGGCTGACTGGGTTCAGTACAGCCCAAAGGACTCACAAGTAGGAGAAGGTGGTAAGTCCCTCAACAGGTTTAATATGCAGCAGGTTATAAAATCCCCAAACCCTTACTCCCTGGCTTGAGGACACAGTTCAGGGAGTAGGGGGTCCCCAAAACAATTTCCCTGACTAACTAAAAGATGGTGCACACACAAACTCCATGAATGATCCTCAGGTTCAGAGATGACTCTGGACTCCTCGGTCACTGCAGAGGGGCTGATCTCTGCTGGCCAGGATCCTCTTCAGGCAGGAGTCAGGCTGCTTCTGGTCCCAGGATTTCCCCTCACCACAAAGGGGTGCAGGGCTCAAGGTGCAGATTACACAATTATACTCAAATCCAAATTGTAGTCTCCTACCCCAGCATCCAGACACACTCACAGCAGGCAGCCAGAGCAGAGCACAGCTGACCATGTGGTGACTGGTCTCACCTAGGGAGCTGGAGGGCTAACTCAGCCTGGCTGGGGACATTTCCCATCAAAACTCTACAAATTGGGAGTCATCAGTGGAGAGGGAAAAGCCCGGCTGAGGAATCTTGCTTTCAGGTCCATAGAGGCCAGTTCTCAGGGGGAACCCTGCATGCAGGCCTGAGACTCACCAGCTCCCCACACAGCCAGTCCTGCCCTTGCCCTGGCTGGCTCCAGACTGCCTCAAAAATGGCTTCTCCCCTTTCCTGAGCTCCCTGGGAAGGGCATCTCACTCCCTATTGGTTGCTGGGCAGACTCTGAGGCTGCCTTGGCTCCCCCTCCCTACCAGGGACAGTGTACCTCTCCCTGAGATGCCAGCGGACAGAGCCCCAGGAATCTAGGTAATCTCCTTGGGGGTTGGGTGACATGTAGGGTGACCAGATAGCAAATGTGAAAAATCGGGACAGGGTGCGGGTAATAGGTGCCTATATAAGAAAAAGTCCCAAATATCGGGACTGTCCCTATAAAATTGGGACATCTGATCACCCTAGTTTCATGTGTAATATTTCATTTGCTGGTATTGCTTCTAGTCCTTAAATCATCTTCAGCTGCTACAGGACTCTGCATCTAGAGTTATTACAAGGAAAAGGTCTATTTCAAGACTGTTTCATAGGATAGCATCACTCCAATTCTGGCTGGCAATGGAAGGATTAATGCCATCATCATTCCTCTAGCTTCGGTTACACCATGTAATCTATAACCTTGAATGAGAGGGGCAAATGAGGGTAGACACAATTATAAGATTTTGATCAAGTGAACCACAACTTTTATTTATTACTTACTGTAACTTAAAACAACATGTAAGATAACTCCTAACTGTTTTGGCAGCAGTGAATGGGGAGGACTCTACAAGCATCCCAAGCTATCCATGGCCTGTCCTCCTTTCATTACCCAGATCCAGAGCATCCAACCAACCAAGTCCTAATCAGTCCACTTAAACCCTAATATCTCATTTCCAGCTTGTCCATACAGGATGCACCAAAAGAGTTTTCAGAAAATTTGTCCCCGGAGAGGAGGTTTGAGTTATCCCCAAACTAGTCTCCTGGTAAAGAACTGTCAGAACTTCATGTTGTAAAGACAATGAGGTGCTCAGTACACAGAGCCCTAAGACCTGATTTGCTACCCCTTTAAGGCAAGTCATTGGCCCAGCATAGCCCTGTCTTTGGTTCAGCTAAGAAACAAGGCATTCTGGGGTTGCCGTTCTCAGAGTGATCATGGACATTGTAGGAATATATCAAGGAATGCTGGGAAAGGGAGCAAAACTATAAATGAATTCTCTGTCCTCATAAGAGATGACAACCTGTAGAGAGTAGGACCTGGTGCTGTGTGTTTATAGTGCACGTTCCTAGGAGGGGCTTTTGAAGAAGCTGGTTGTGATGTTTTACCCAGAGAAAGGTAATGACTTGCAATCCCAGCCTCCAGCCTGATGTTTAGGTAGGTCAGAGTGGTGGCTGAACATTTGAGCTTTTCTAGGATAATGGGACCATGAGCCTGTGAGCAATGGACTGAGACACTATGCAACCAACAGTGTCTGGATACTGAAATGGGTTGGTTTTAACCTGCATGTAAATTAAGCCATTTGTAGCTCCTTTCTGGTGACCACGCTGGTTTTTAAAAATTCTCTCCTGAATGTATGCTCTTAATTTGTATGATTTACGTGCTCAGGCTTTTCCTGAAGGGCTGAGTTAATTGGGGATGGTTCTTTTTCTTTTACTGTGCTAGCAGATTATTTTTAGTACTGTAGAAATTTTGTCACTGTGGATGGAATTTGTATTTCTTTAAAATTATTTTTGTATATATAATCAGAAATATGTGAGGTGCACAACATATACAGGAAGATTATTTTAAATATATTTTTGGTACCGAATCCTCCTTACATAACTTACATCTCATAGCCCTTACTTTTACTTAGTGGCATAGTTTACTAACTGAATAGTTATTGACACAACTGACAAACTCATCTGTCTAATTTTGTAAACAAAGACTTAATAAGAGTTATGTCAGAGATAAATTTGGCCCATTTTCAGGGGTAACTAGCTATGTAGTACAGGATTTCCAAAAGTGCCAAGGGAATTAGGAGCCTAAATTCAATTACTTGCACTTTCTTCAAGAGCTGGACATCCAACTCCTTTAGATGCTTCAGAAAATCCCACCCTAAACAAAACTGTAAACTCTTCATGGCAGTGTCTGTCTCTTAGGGACTGTCATAGGGAAAAAAGCCTGGAATAACTATTCTGTACTAGCTCCCCATATAAACACTTATTCCACACTAAGAGCACTTTGTGCAGTTTAGGTTAATCCACTTTGGAAGTGGAGTAAGCTAAAGTGTTGAACAACACTCTTTGTGCAGAAAAAGAGTGTTCACACAGAGAGCTAGCATGGAAGAGCTGTTGTGCTTTAAATTCACAGTCTAGCCATTTCATACTAACTCTCCTATGACTCCCACATGTTGACCAGCCCTTAATGTATATCTGCATAGTGACTACCACAATAGGCCACTGATTCTAACTGGGGCCTCTAGATGTGAATGTGATACAAATAGAAAGTCTGATCCATGTTTATTTGTTTGTTTTGAAAGCTGAAGATTATAAAATATCTTCCCAGAAGGCAGAGGAATAGCAAATAAGCTGGTCAGCAAAGGTAGCTTTTAAAATTATTGACTTGATGTTACACCATTTATTGGTAGTATACATTCAGATTACATGCATTCCGACTATGTAGATTTGTAACAAGGATTCTAAGGAGACTGATATAACTTGCCCACAATGTATAAATTAGTCTTGTGGATAAAATACTTTTTAATGTGATTGTTTCCAACAGTTGCTCTTATTATGAGCAGAATGCATCCAAAACTCGTAGACAAAAAAAAAAAAGCTATAAAATCTGTCTGACCTTATCAGTGTAAGCTGAGCTGACAGGTCTCCTATTTATGGGTTCATGCAGTTTTGCTAGAGGATAGCAGCCCAACAGGCATCAGCCGTTGCTAGGTCAAATTTTTTATGCCTGCACCAAATTTAATTGGTTGTCATTAGCACCATAAAAATGTCTTCACCTAATGAAAAAATACGTATATATATCAAAGCCACCAAGCACCAGTGCCAATTTTAGTTTGTCCTGATTCATGCAATTTTTTTTATCTGAAGTCTATGTGTTTCAAGTGATAATAGTCATCATTTCATGATTACAATCATCTGCATCAACTCAGCTGATTTCAAGCTGAGTCATGTATGTTTCTTGTGCCCAAATCTTTATACTATAACACCTAAAAAGTGAAAAGCACATTTAAAGGAGGATGGCATGCAGTTCCTTATAGAAGTGGCATGTCTTCGGCACCGCACCAAAGTGACAGTTGGCCTACCATGCCTTCTGATACGCCTGCCTCAGCTCTTTGATGGTAGCACCGCATGGCTGCATCTCTTTCGTACCCCTCCCCCTGCATGCCACGAGCAATCAGCCCATAGGTATTGAAATCCCTATGGCTAGCACAAAGCTGCAACTACACAGCCTCCTCTCCCCATATATTCAGCAAATCCATCAGCTCTGGTGTGCTCCACGTGGGAGCACGTCTGCTGTGTAAAGCTGGCATGGTCAACTGAGAAGATGCTATGTGAACTGTGCTTGCCAAGCAAACACAAAAAGGAATTTCAAAACTTCCTGGGTTTTTAAATGGTGTGTGTGTCATGCCTGCGTACCTGCAGGGCAGCAGAGTTCAAACTGTTCATGATGGGTATTGTGGGACACCTCCTGGAGGCCAATTAGAGCACCATAACCAATTGAGGTGTCTACACTGATGCTGCGTCATTCTAACTGCATCACAAAAAGCTATATGCTGCTCATCAAGGTGGTTTTATTATGTCGGCATAGCAGGGGAGTTACATTGGTGAGAGGAGCATTTCAGTGTGTACACCTCCACTGTTTTGTCGATCAAAGATGACTTTTGTTGTCAAAACTGTAACATGTAGACAAGGCCTAATTCTTTGATTGCACATACAGATTTTGCAGGTACAAATAGCATCCACAAACAAGGAGGCAGGGTTCTGTTTTGCAGAAAATATCTCATTAGGAGACTGTTAAGAAATACCTGTCATTATTCTGCAGTCTCTGCAACTTCTGCAAAAGGTGTGCCTTTGTGGCTGGCCTCTCTGTGGATGCTGCTCTTATACTCGCAAAAAGAACAGGAGTACTTGTGGCACCTTAGAGACTAACAAATTTATTAGAGCATAAGCTTTCGTGGGCTACAACCCACTTCTTCGGTGCCACAAGTACTCCTGTTCTTTTTGCGGATACAGACTAACACGGCTGCTACTCTGAAACCTGCTCTTATACTGATGCTTAATCCACCTGGAGAACCCAGGTAATGTAGAATAGCAACCAAGAGAATGCATTTACCATTGGAATGCATGGGGAAGCAGGAATTTTGAAGACTGATGGAAGATTGCTAACCCCCACCCAAAAATAGACTGCCCAAATTAGATAGACATAGTGTCTTTTATGATCTCTATGTATGATCTTCATCACTACAAATCTCAATTTTACAGCTGAAGAACAGTGTCACATAAAAAAATAAGGAACTTGTCCAAGAAGTCTGTGGCAGAGGCAGGAAATGAACCCAGAATTCCCGAGTCCCAGTCCAGGGCTGTAACCAAAGCTACTTTGTCTGCTTTGCCCTGAAACAATTTTGAAAGGGTATGCCTGCCAATAGCTATCTATCTTAGGAGATCCCTACTGCTCAAGTATCCTGCAGCTGTTTGGGTATGCTTCCTGCACATCTGCCTGGATAGGATTTAGCCCCATCACTATAGCACCTCATAACCATTAAATATTAACCCTCACAACACCCCATGTACGGTGGGGAAGTGCTAGCTTCCCAGTTTTACAGATGGGGAGCTGAGGCACAGGGAGACTAAGTGACTTGCCCATGGTCACACAGAAAGTCTGTGGCAGAGCAGGCCTTGCCCTTGCATCTCTCAAGTCCAAGGCTAGTGCCCTAACCACTGGATCATCCTTCCTATGCCTTCTCCACAGAATAGCACTTTTGAAAGGCAGGTAAGAATTGTTATCTCCATTTTACAGGTGAGGAAACTGAGGCACAGATATTAAGTGATTTTTCCCCCCCAGAAGTGACACAAGTCCGTTCTGGTACTTGGTACATAGCCTAGAGCTCCTAACTTCCAGTTTAATGACATCTCTTTACATGATAGCTACCTATTAGAGCAGTGGTGGGCAACCTACGGCCTGCAGGCCGCACACAGCCCTTCAGAGCAAGTCACTGGTGGGCTGACAGACCATTTGTTTACATTTGCACGGCCGCCCGCAGCTCCCAGTGGCCGCTGTTCACTGTTCCTGACCAATGGGAACTGCGGGAAGCGGTGCAGGCCTAGCCGCTTCTTCCCACAGTTCCCATTGGCCAGGAATGGCGAACCGCTGCCACTGGGAGCTGCAGGCGGCCATGTAAATGTAAACAAACGGTCTGGCGGCCTGCCAGCGGCTTGCCCTGATGGGCCGCGTGCAGCCTGCGGGCCGCAGATTGCCCACAACTGTGTTAGATTGTTACGTTTAATTACATTTAAAGCAGTTTTAAATGATGTCCTGTTCTTTGTGATTGCTGTTAGGTACAGGCCTGACTCAGAAACTCACACTGAGGGTATGTCTACACTACGAAATTAAGTCGAATTTATAGAAGCCGGTTTTATAGAAATCGGTTGTATACAGCCGATTGTGTGTGTCCCCACATAAAATGCTCTAAGTGCATTAGTTCGGCGGACCGCGTCCACAGTACCGAGGCTAGCGTCGACTTCCGGCGCATTGCACTATGGGTAGCTATCCCACAGTTCCCGCAGTCTCCGCCGCCCATTGGAATTCTGGGTTGAGACCCCAATGCCCGGATGATGCAAAACAGTGCCGCGGGGGGGTTCTGGGTACCTGTCGTCAGGCCCCTCCCCCTCCGTCACAGCTACGGCAGACAATAGATTCGCGCCTTTTTACTGTGCAGACAACATACCACGGCAAGCATGGAGCCCGCTCAGCTCAGCTCACCGTCACCATATGTCATCTAGGTGCCGGCAGACGTGGGACTGCATTGCTACACAGCAGCAGCAGCTAACTGCCTTTTGGCGGTAGATGGTGCAGCATGACTGGTAGCCTTCATTGGCGATCTGGGTGCCGGCAGCCGTGGGGCTGGCAGCCGTAGGGCTGCATTGCACCAGCCCTTGCCTTTTGCCTTTTGGCAGTAGCTGGTTTATTACGACTGGTAACCGTCCTCGTCGGACAGCAGTGGCTGTCGATCATGGGCACCTGGGCAGACAATGATGGTTATCAGTCGTAGTATACTATTTTCTGCCAAGCACCCAGTTTACTGCTGAGCACCCAGAAGAGGCCGAGGGCGATCTGGGTGCTGGCAGACATGGGGCTGGCAGATGTGGGTCTAGATTGCTACACAGCAGCAACCCCTTGCCTTGATGATGATGGTTATCAGTCGTAGTATGCGAAGTATGGGGCACCATTGCTACACAGCAGCAACCCCTTGCCTTTTGGGCAGTAGATAGTATCTTACGACTGGTATCCATCGTTGTCATACTGCAGTGGGTATCAGATTGTGCAATAGACCTGAAGGCTAACTGCCAAGCGCCCAGTATTTGCTGCCAAGCACCCAGAAAATGCCGAGGGCTATCAGTCATGCTGCACCGTCGTCTTAAGATGTAAAAAATAGATTTATTCTGTATTCATTTGCTTCCCCCCTCCCTCCTGCTAAACCCTGGCTTTTGAGTTTAATCTTTGGGGGGGGGGCATTCTGTGTGACAGTTGTTTGTGTTTCTCCCTGATGCACAGCCACCTTTCTTGATTTTAATTCCCTGTACCTATATGCCATGTCGTCACTCGCCCCTCCCTCCCTCCCTCCCCTAGTCCATCAGATACTAGTTTTGTGCCTTTTTTCATACCAGGCACCATAGCTAGCACTGGGATCATGGAGCCCGCTCAGATCACCGCGGCAATTATGAGCACTATGAACACCACGCGCATTGTCCTGGAGTATATGCAGAGCCAGGACATGCCAAAGCAAAACCGGAACGAGTCGAGGAGGTGGCAATTAGAGCGCGGCGACGAGAGTGATGAGGAAATGGACATGGACCTAGACCTCTCACAAGGCAGAGGCCCCAGCAATGTGGAACTCATGGTGTTCCTGGGGCAGGTTGATGCCGTGGAACGCCGATTCTGGGCCCGGGAAACAAGCACAGACTGGTGGGACCGCATCGTGCTGCAGGTGTGGGACGATTCCCAGTGGCTGCGAAACTTTCGCATGCGTAAGGGCACTTTCATGGAACTCTGTGACTTGCTTTCCCCTGCCCTGAAGCGCCATAATACCAGGATGAGAGCAGCCCTCACAGTGGAGAAGCGAGTGGCAATAGCCCTGTGGAAGCTTGCAACGCCAGACAGCTACCGGTCAGTCGGGAATCAATTTGGAGTGGGCAAATCTACTGTGGGGGCTGCTGTGATCCAAGTTGCCAGGGCAATGAGAGACCTGGTGATATCAAGGGTAGTGACTCTGGGAAACGTGCAGGCCATAGTGGATGGCTTTGCTGCAATGGGATTCCCAAACTGTGGTGGGGCGATAGACGGAACCTATATCCCTATCTTGGCACCGGAGCACCAAGCCACCGAGTACATAAACCGCAAGGGGTACTTTTCAATGCTGCTGCAAGCCCTGGTGGATCACAAGGGACGTTTCACCGACATCAACGTGGGCTGGCCGGGAAGGGTACATGATGCTCGCGTCTTCAGGCAGTCTGCTCTGTTTAGAAAGCTGGAGGAAGGGACTTTCTTCCCGGACCAGAAAATAACCTTTGGGGATGTTGAAATGCCTATCGTGATCCTTGGGGACCCAGCCTACCCCTTAATGCCATGGCTCATGAAGCCGTACACAGGCAGCCTGGACAGGAGTCAGGACCTGTTCAACTACAGGCTGAGCAAGTGCCGAATGGTGGTGGAATGTGCATTTGGGCGTTTAAAAGCGCGCTGGCGCAGCTTACTGACTCGCTCAGACCTTAGCGAAAAGAATATCCCCATTGTTATTGCTGCTTGCTGTGCGCTCCACAATATCTGTGAGAATAAGGGGGAGACATTTATGGCGGGGTGGGAGGTAGAAGCAAATCGCCTGGCCGCTGATTACGCGCAGCCAGACACCAGGGCGGTTAGAGCAGCACAGCATGGCGCTGTGCGCATCAGAGAAGCTTTGAAAACCAGTTTTGTGACTGGCCAGGCTACGGAGTGAAACTTCTGTTTGTTTCTCCTTGATGAACGCTCCGCCCCTCCGCCCCCCACCCGGTTAACTCTACTTCCCTGTAAACCAACCACCCCACCCTCCCCTACCCTCCCCCCTTCAAGCACCAGTTGCAGAGGCAATAAAGTCATTGTTACTTCACATTCATGCATTCTTTATTAATTCATCACACAACTAGGGGGATAATTGGAAAGGTAGCCCGGGATGGGTGGGGGAGGAGGGAAGGAAAAGGACACACTGCAATTTAAAACTTATTGCTATGGAAATCATCTAGGGTGGAGTGAGTGGGTGGCCGAAGGCCCCCCCCACCGTGTTCTTGGGCGTCTGGGTGAGGAGGCAATGGGACTTGGGGAGGAGGGCTGTTGGTTACACAGGGGCTGTAGCGGCGGTCTCTGCTCCTGCTGGCTTTCCTGCAGCTCAACCATATGCTGCAGCATATCAGTTTGATGCTCCAGCAGCTGGAGCATCGACTCTTGCCTTCTGTGTGCAAGCTGACGCCACCTCTCATCTTCAGCCCACGATTCAGCACGCCACTTCTGCTCTTCTGCCCGCGATTCAGCCCGCCACCTCTCCTCTCGGTCATATTGGGCTTTTCTAAAATCAGCCATTGACTGCCTCCACGCATTCTGATGGGCTCTGTCAGCGTGGGAGGCACTCTGTAATTCTGTGAACATTTCATCACGTGTCCTTCGCTTTCAGTTTCGAATCTTCAGTAGCCTCTGTGAAGGAGACACATTTGCAGCTGGTGGAGGAGAAGGGGAGAGGTGGTTAAAAAAGATACATTTTAGAGAACAATGGGTACACTCTTTCACGTTAAATTTTGCTGTTCACATAAAACAGCACATGTGCTTTCGTTACAAGGTCGCATTTTTCATCTTATATTGAGAGTCTCCTGGTTTGGTGTGAGAGATCACTCACGCAGTGCCAGGACACAGATTTCAGCTTGCAGGCAGCCATGGTAAGACATACAGTCTTTGGGCTTTTTTAACCTTCTTAACATGTGAGGATGGTTTCAAACAGTACTGCCCTCATTTCCCATACCAAGCACCCGTTTGGTTGGTCATTTAAAATGGGTTTGCAATGTAAAAGGAGGGGCTGCGGTTTCAGGGTTAACATGCAGCACAAACCCAACTAATTCCCCTCCCCCCCACACCCAATTCTCTGGGATGATCACTTCACCCCTCCCCCCCACCGCGTGGCTAACAGTGGGGAATATTTCTGTTCAGCAGAGCAGGAAGGGGCACTTCTGAATGTCCCCTTAATAAAATTGCCCCATTTTAACCAGGTGACCGTGAATGATATCACTCTCCTGAGGATAACAAAGAGCGATAAGGAATGGATGTTGTCTGCATGCCAGCAAACACCGGGACCATACGCTGCCATGCTTTGTTATGCAATGATTCCAGACTACGTGCTACTGGCCTGGCATGGTAAAGTGTCCTACCATGGCGGACGGGATAAGGCAGCCCTCCCCAGAAACCTTTTGCAAAGGCTATGGGAGTACATCCAGGAGAGTTTTCTGGAGATGTCCCTGGAGGATTTCCGCTCCATCCCCATACACGTTAACAGACTTTTCCAGTAGCTGTACTGGCCGCGATTGCCAGGGCAAATTAATCATTAATCATTAAACACATTTGCTTTTAAAACATGTGTAATATTTACAAAGGTACACTCACCGGAGGTCCCCTGTGTGCCCACAGGGTCTTGGGTGAGTTCGGGGGTTACTGGTTCCAGGTCCAGAGTGATAAACATATCCTGGCTGTTGGGGAAACCGGTTTCTCCGCTTCCTTGCTGCTGTGAGCTATCTACATTATCTCCATCCTCATCTTCCTCGTCCCCCGAACCCACTTCCCTGTGTGTTTCTCCATTGAGGGACTCATAGCACACGGTTGGGGTAGTGGTGGCTGCACCCCCTAGAATGGCATGCAGCTCCGTCTAGAAGCGGCATGTTTGCGGCTCAGCCCCGGACCTTGCGTTTGCCTCTCTGGCTTTGTGGTAGGCTTGCCTTAGCTCCTTAATTTTCACGCGGCACTGCTGTGTGTCCCTGTTATGGCCTCTGTCCTTCATGGCCTTGGAGACCTTTTCTAATATTTTGCCATTTCGTTTACTGCTTCGGAGTTCGGCCAGCACTGATTCATCTCCCCATATGGCGAGCAGATCCCGAACCTCCCGTTCTGTCCATGCTGGAGCTCTTTTGCGATCCTGGGACTCCATCACGGTTACCTGTGCTGATGAGCTCTGCGTGGTCACCTGTGCTCTCCACGCTCAGCAAACAGGAAATGAAATTCAAACGTTCGCGGGGCTTTTCCTGTCTACCTGGCCAGTGCATCTGAGTTGAGAGTGCTGTCCAGAGCGGTCACAATGAAGCACTGTGGGATAGCTCCCGGAGGCCAATAACGTCGATTTCCATCCACACTAACCCAATTCCGACCCCATAAGGCCGATTTTATCGCTAATCCCCTCATCGGAGGTGGATTAAAGAAACCGGTTTAAAGGGCCCTTTAAGTCGAAAGAAAGGGCTTCGTAGTGTGAACGTGTCCAGGCTAAATTCGATTTAACGCGACTAAAGTCGACCTAAACTCGTAGTGTAGACCAGGCCTGAGGTACTTATGGAAGTAATTCCAAGTCAGTGATTGTTGGTGGGGGCAGTGTGCTATGAGAGAAACAGAACCCTGATTAGGGAGTGGGGCTTCCCTGATTAGGGGGCCTATAAAAGCAGTCAGTCAGCCAGCAGCACAGGAGCAACAAACAGAACTGTAAACAGGGGAGCTTGAGTGGGAGTTCGTAAGGGGAATTTGGGGGTTGGGGTGTGTTGTGGTTTTGGATTATTTTGGTGTTTGTTTGGGTCTTTGGTGGGATTTTTTGTTTTGTATTTCCCCTTTGGCAGGAATTTAGGCGAGAAGACTATGACAAGTACAGAGGCAGCAGTGATAGTGACCAAAGCCAAGGAAGAGACAATGAAGATGGCCAGATGTGGAAGCTGCGGGATGTACATGATCCTAGAGTGGATACCTGAAAAGAGCTTTGTTTGTGTGATGTGCCGCTTGATAGAGCTGATGGAAAACAAGAGCCAAGCTTTGGAGATGCAGGTGGAAACTATGGTTCAGTTTTGAAGGGGATTCAAGCAGATGATGGAGAAAAGGCAAGAGGAGGCTGAAGGCAAAAACCAAGACTTGCAGGTGCAAGCTGGTCTGAAGAACTCTGAGGTGAGACTGCTGGGTGAGGAAAGTGGCCAGTGAAAGAATGTGACTATAAGAACCAGGCAGAGGGAAAGACCAGCTACTGAAGGAGAAATGGAGCTCAGGAACATGTTTGCTGAGTTGGATAATGAAGAAGGGGCACAACAGGCAGTAACTGAAGGAGAGAGGGCAAGGAAGAAGAGAAAAGTGGCTAGTTCTGGAAGAAGAGGTAAAGATCCAACGGAGATACTCAGAGTTCAGAGCCCTAGAAGGATACAGGATAACTTGCAGAAGATTGTAAGGAAGAATAAAAGACAAGAGGACTCACATCCAGAAAGAACATGATGAAGGCCAGAGAATCACACCATAGCTAGGAAAAGGCAGGTCTAATGCCTGGGGACTCCCTACTAAGTGACAGGTTTGTCACCATAGCTGATCTGGAGAACAGAAGAGTGTGTGTGCTGTCTGCCAGGAGCTAAGATACAGGATGTGGACCTGAGGCTGAAGAGGATCCTAATGGGAACAAGAAAGAATCCACTAATTGTCCTTCACATGAGAACAAATGACACAGCTAGATTCTCATTGGAACATATCAAGGGAGACTATGCCAGGCTGGGGAATACACTTAAGGAAATGGAGGCTCAGGTGATCTTTAGTGGGATTCTACCTGCCCGTGGAGGAGGAGAATAAAGGTGAGACAAGATTATGATGATCAGTGATGGCTCAAAAAGTAGTGTTTTAAGGAGGGCTTTGGGATGTTTGACCACTGGGAGGCATTCATGGACAGAGAACAGTTCTCATGGGATGGACTCCACCTGAGTAGGGAGGGAAATAGACTTCTGGGATGGAGGTTGACACAACTCATTAGAAGAACTTTAAACTAGAAACCCAGGGGAGACCATTGGGAGATTCTCATGTAACCTCCATGCCTGATTTTAAACACTGAGAGGGAGGAAACTCAAATAAAAATGGATACAGCAATAGAGAAAGGAACAGCAGTGGGTTGGAGAATGGACATTAAGAGGAAGGATAGTGCTGATACCAGTCAGATAGGCAATACTGGCAGTAGAATGAGTGTACCCAATTGGGCAAGGAATGTGGGTGAAACCAAGCAGCAATAGTTAAGACATTTGTACACAAATACAAGGAGCCTGGGTAACAAAATGGATGAACTAGAAGTACTGGTGCAGGAAGTGAAACAAATACTTTGCCTCAGTTTTTAATGAGGCTAATGAAGGGCTTCAGGGTAGTGGCAGAGTAGCTAATGTCAACGAGGATATGGAGGTAGAAATTACCACATCTGAGATGGAAGTCAAACTTAAACAGCTAAATGGAGGCCCGAATAATCTCCATCCCTGAATAATAAAGGAACTGGCGCATGAAATTGCAAGCTCAATAGCAAGAATTTTTACTGAATCTGTATACTCTGGGATCGTACCCTATGATTGGAGAATTGCTAATATAGTTCCTATTTTTAAGAAAGGGAAAAATGTGATCCAGGAAACTACAGGTCTGTTAGTTTGACCTCAATTGTATGCAAGGTCCTGGAACAAATTTTGAAAGAGAAATAGATAAGGACACAGAGGTGAACGGTAATTGGGATAAAATACAACATGGTTTTAAAAAGGTAGATCATGCCAGACAAAACTGATCTCCTTCTTTGAGAAGATAACTGAGGCTAGGTCTACACTACCCGCCTGAATCGGCGGGTAGAAATCGATCTCTCGGGGATCGAATTATCGCGTCTCGTCGGGACGCGACAATCGATCCCCGAATCGACGCTCTTACTCCACCAGCGGAGGTGGGAGTAAGCGCCGTTGACTGGGAGCCGCGGAGGTCGATTTTGCCGCCGTCCTCACAGCGGGGTAAGTCGGCTCCGATACGTCAAATTCAGCTACGCTATTCGCGTAGCTGAATTTGCGTATCTTAAATAGACCCCCCCCCTGTAGTGAAGACCTGCCCTGGTTTTTTTTTTTAGACAAAGGAAATGCAGTAGCTCTAATCTACCTGCATTTCAGTGAGCATGTGATATAGTTCCACATAAGAAATTATTAGTTAAATTGAAGAAGATGGGAATTAACATTACAATTAGAAGATGGATAAAGAATTGGTTAAAGGGGTGACTACAACAGGCCATACTGAAAGTTGAACTGTCAGACTGGAGGGAGGTTACTAGTGGAAATCCTCAGGGATTGGTCTTGGGACCAATCTTATTTAACATTTTTATTAATGTTGGCACAAAAAGTGAAACTGTGCTAATAAAATTTGTGGAGGGCACAAAGTTGGTAGGTATAGCCAAGAGAGGAGGACCGGAATATCATGCAAGATTACTCCTGGGGGAATTCTGTGTCACTGTGCGTGTGCAGAATTCATGGCTTCTGCAGATTTCTTTGCTTACCCGCAGAAAAATGACTTCTGATGGGGAAGCAAAGGGAAGCCACAAGGTCGGTCATGCACCCACACCCTGGCAGTGCAGACAGGTCGGTTTGGGCACCCAGAGCAGCCGGTAGAGACATAAATCATTTCCTGGGTAGTCATGTGTGTGTGAGAGAGAGACACACTCTGTCCCTATCGCTCGCTATTGCAGCACACTTGGTGTGGAGGGGCAGGACTCTGGGGTATTTCTGAAGAGGTAGGCATGGGACAGGCTCTGTTCCCTCAGGCAGAGGAGAATGTAGCAGCCTGCCTGCTTAGTGAATTGTTCCCATTGTTCTTAGTGAATTCCCCCAGAAGTATAAAACAGATGTAAAAATTTGAAGGGTCCTTTACATTGCCAAAGTGGTGTAAAGGTGCCTTATTGTAAAGGACAGTATGGCCTTATAAATGCTTATGGTTCTTTAAAAATTGGTTAAAAATTTTGGACTGAAAACATTTCCTATTAAAATGTGCTCCATGAACTATTTGCTACTGACATTTTTGGAGATGGTCAGTAGCGAATATAAATTGTGAGCTTGAGTCCCCAGCCTTCACTTGTTTTTCAGTTGCCTGAACACTGAGCATATGGCTGCATATATTTGTTGACTAATAATTAGAAGCAAAGGGTCAATACTAGCTACATTACTATTAGACTGAGGGGATTCGGTGATTTCCTCCAATGCTCCCCACTCTCATTGTCCATCCATTGTATTGTAGTTTAAATAAATTACCAAAATAATTGAAACTAGATGGATTATATTGCATTATTTTGACAAAAAAAATCAGAATTTTTAAATATTGTGCGCAGAATTATTAATTTTTTGTGCAGACTTTCCCCAGGAGTACGAGATGATCTGGATGATCTTGTAAACAGAAGTAATAGAAATGGGATGAAATTTAATAGTGCAAAGTGAAAAAATCCCCAACTGCTGGTGATGGGACACTAGATGGGGCGGACTGAGTTACTACAGATAATTCTTTCCTAGGTATGTATCTGATGGGTCTTGCCCACATGCTCAGGATCTAACTTAGTGCCATATTTGGGGTCAGGAAAGAATTTTTCCCTGGATCAAATTGGCAGAGGCCTGGGTGTTTTTTGTTTTTTGTTTGCCTTCCTCTGCAGCATGGGGCATGGGTCACTTGCAGGTTTAAACTAGTGTAAATGGTGAATTCTTTGTAACTTGAAGTCTTTAAACCATGGTTCGAAGGTTAGAGGTCTGTTTCAGGAGCAGATGAGGTTCTATGGCCTGCAATGTACAGGAGGTCAGACTAGAGCAGTGGTTCTCAACCAGGGGTACATGTAACACTAGGGGTATGCAGAGGTCTTCAGGGGGTACATCAACTCATCTAGATATTTGCTTAGTTTTACAACAGGCTACATAAAAAGCAGTAGCAAAATCAGTACAAACTAAAATTTCATACAGACAATGTCTTGTTTATCCTGCTCTATATACTATATGCTAAATGTAAGTGCAATATTTATACTCCAATCAATTTATTTTATAATTATATGGTAAAAATGAGAATGTAAGCAATTTTTCACTTTTGTACGTTTATGTCAGATTTTGTAAGCAAGTAGATTTTAAGTGCGGTGAAACTTGGGGTATGCAAGGGAAATCAGACTCCTGAAAGAGGTACAGTAGTCTGGAAAGGTTGAGAACCAGTGGACTAGATGATCATGATGGTCCCTTTGGACCTTAAAGTCTATGAGTCTGAGTCACACAAAGCAGACATTAACAAAAAAAAAGATCTTCATACTTGTGAAATACATGTCATTTTAATCATCCATTCCAGAAATAAGGCCCTTCTCAGTCAGAAAGGTGAAAACAGATGTTTAAACCCAAATGAGATGCAAGTGCTAACTATAAATCAGGAGATCCCACTCCAACTAGAAGGTATTAGATCATGTGAGCTTCAAAGGAAGGTTTGAAACCAGGAAGCCTCTGGTAATTG